>NW_010300633.1:0-16085 GCF_000700745.2 Antrostomus carolinensis | reverse complement strand
CCACACGGTGCAGAACTCGGAGCAGCGCGTTGACGCGCTGTTGATTGGGAACCCCAAGACTTTTAAGAGCCTGATGGGAAATTATAGCAAACGAGAGCTGTTGGCAACCAACTTCCATATCTAAATCCTTCTTGAGCACAATACACTACAATTATAGCAGCTTTCCCAGGTCAGGAAATTCTGTGCCTGCCGTATTCCTGTGTGTGATATTTATGACACACAATGTTATCTTTGTCGTTGTTACGTCTGCTTTTATGTAGGGCAATTAGGGTGGGGCTGAGGTTAATGGTAATGTTAATCGTTTTCATGTTCTTAATTTAGCCTCTGAACGCTGTCATTCAGGAGGGAGTGAGGAACAAAAATTATTCATGCTATTGTGCTGCTGTCACATCTGTGGTGTCGGGAGATGGCTACAGCACAGCCGTGGTGGCCCAAGTCTCAGATTTAACCGCTGCAAAGCTCATTCACTTCAGCTTTGGTGTTTCCTCCTGTTTATACCACGTTGGAAAGTCCTGAGGATCTCCATGGATGGACTTTGAAACCAGCCATGCCTTTGGAGAGGTGTCTGTCTGTGTGGACTTCATCCAGCTGAGGGAGAGAAGCTATTTACGATGTTCAGAGAAACTCATCTCTGCCATAATGACTTTAATTCACTCAAAATTTCTCTTTTCTGCAATGTATTCTGGAGATGCAGTGGCAATTCGTGCAGAGCCCAGGGGTATGTGGTTATAGAGCTTTTTTCTTTCCCACTAACATCCATGAGTTGGGATGTGTCTGGCTACAGGCATTATACAAAAGTAACAAACTAAAAACTATCAAAACCTAACAAAAATAATAAAAAACCCACCACAAGACCCAAACCTCCTCAACTTGTTTTGTTTAGTGACCACTCCTAAAATACTTCTACTCACCAAAATAGGCACAGCGTGTGTTCTGAGTATTGGTTGAAGGGTAAAGCTCAATGAAAAATGAAGAAATTAGGAGATTTGGTTTAGTTTTATTATTCTGCTGTGTGTGGTGAGAGTAGGAGAAGATGAGGAGAGTTATTGTTACGTGTTATGAAGCGTGTCCAGCAGGTCGAGGGAGGTGATTCTGCCCCTCTGCTCCACTCTTGTAAGGCCCCACCTGGAATACTGAGTCCAGTTCTGGAGCCCCCATCACAAGAAAGACATGGACCAGCTAGAACAAGTCCAGAGGAGGCCACGAGGACGATCAGAGGGCTGGAGCAGCTCTGCTGTGAGGACAGGCTGAGAGAGTTGGGGCTGTTCAGCCTGGAGAAGAAAAGGCTCCGGGGAGATCTTATAGCGGCCTTCCAGTACCTGAAGGGGCTACAAGAAAGCTGGGGAGGGACTTTTCATAAGGGCAGTTAATGACAAAACAAGGGGAAATGGGTTTAAGCTGAAAGAGGGGAGGTTTAGATGAGATATTAGGAAGAAGTTCTTCAGTGTGAGGGTGGTCAGACACTGGAACAGGTTGCCCAGAGAAGCTGTGGCTGCTCCTCCCTGGAAGTGTTGGTGGCCAGGTTGGATGAGGCTTTGAGCAACGTGGTCTAGTGGAAGGTGTCCCTGCTGCTGGCAGGGGGGTTGGACCTGGATGAGCTTTAAGGTCCCTTCCAATCCAAACCATTCTATGATTCTATGATTCTATGATTATCACCAGGATCAGGTCCTGCTGCTGCTGCTGGATCTCATGGGACCATTCTGCTGTAGCCTTTATGGGAGGAGAACGCAGGTTACTGAGGTCCTCAGCTTCTGAATGGGTTGAAATGCATATTTTTTACCCCAATTTAAAGTTAAACAAAGATTTTAAGTGCCAGTTTGTTTTTTTTTATAAACTGACATGTCTCAGCCATCTTCTTCAGGGAGCTGCAGAAGAAACATCCGCAACCATTTTGCCGAGGATCAATCTTCTTTCTTTCCTTTTTTTTTTTTGATGCGCTCGGTTCACAAATAAAAAAACTTGTTTGCTGAAGACTATTTGCTTTTGCTGCGACCAGACTGAAGAGGCTGTGCTCAGGAAGCACAATTTTAGAAGAAAAAAGACCAAAAATAATAATTCAGAGAGGGCTGTTCACGTTGTACTTCCTCGGTTCTGGTCTCCAAGTCTTTCACAAAACTGAGAAGCATCCCATGGGGCCACAGCCGGCCTGGGGTGGTGGATTGAATGACTTCAGTATCTTTTTTTGGTTTGATTTGTAACTGTAGCTTTAATTTATTGCGTCCTCTGGAAACCACAGATATGTTTGTTATTCGCAATTACATAGTTAAAAAAAAAAAAGAAGAAGAAGAAAAAAAAAAAGCTTTATTTGGATTTTTAAGTCATTCTTTCTCTTTGCCTCGGCGTTTGTTGCAAGCAAATCCTTGTGGAAACGAGCTGGGTTGAAATAGCTTCTCAACAGGACACGTGATGGGCAGCACTGGTGAAAGCCCAAGGAGGAAAGATCAGAACCCCAGTTTTACGGGTTCATTGAGGCTGGTTAGTGCAACTTTCACCCAAGGCAATTTTGCACGTTGGATATTTTGACATTATAGCTTATTTATTTTTACTCCTGTCTTAAATCTAAGCTTCCTACAGGAGTTGAACTTCACTTGCTCTTTCAAAAAACCATCCCCATGATGGGCACATCATGGTCTGGTGATGGATGGTGGTCACCATATGCACATACCTCGGTTCAGCCACCAGCCTGCTTGTTTGTCATCTGACACAGCTTTGAAATGTTTACACTGTGATTTTCCTGCATGTATAATAATTTCTCTGCTTTACTGACCTGAATCTGGTAGATTAAATGTTCATTTTCAGAGTAGGGAGAAACTTCCAGTCTAAATCTAGTGATTAGTGATAAAATACTTCCAATAAATTTAGCAAGTGGTCTTTCATGTTGGTTTCTAAACCACCAATCTCTTCTAGAAGCAGAAAGCTGTGTAGTACCTGGGTGGTTTCCATAAGTGCATGAAGCATGTATGAAAGGTCATTCAGTGCCCAAAGAAGACACGTTGTTTTGTTTAACCAAAAAGCTTTGTTTTTGTAGAATTCTGTCCTGAAGATCATAGTTATTGACCTCAGCCTTCAAGAGGCACTGATTTTAGGAAGGTCTGATGTCGGGATTGCAGACTGGTGGAGGAGATGTCTCATCCACAGTGTGGTGGACTTGTAGGCTTAGTGCATTGTAGCAACTAGACGTGAAAAATTGTGAAAAGATGAGATTGTTCATTAATATTTTACTAAATTTTAGAAATGTAGCCCTATGATTGCTTTCTATAATTACTTTCTGCCTCGGTGAAAGTCACATATGCCAACATGAAACCCAGTGGCAACGGGGGAAGGATTGAGTGGGAGAAGATGAAGTTCTCTCTTGATCAGTAGCTACATCAGCTCAATAATAACATTTTGATTCAGAAAAGTATTGCACTGTGCCCTCAAAGAGCAGAGGCTGCCTTGTGTTTTCTGAGTCCTCCAGAGTTGTTTGAGGAAGGTTGAATACTGCATGGCTTAAAAATACCAGATCACTGAGACCTCACGAGGAATGGATCATCAATTAAAAACTGTCATCTACTGGAAGTCCTTTTTATTCCTCCAGCCTTGGCATCTGGGAGGAAGCCGGGAGCTCTTCACTAATAAGTAAAATTGCAGCTTCTGGCTTTCTCTGGCCACCTTTCATGTAGGAAAGGACAACTTGTGAGCAGGGTCAAAAAGCCCTTGAGGTAAAGGATTATCAACACCAGAGCTCAGGGTGGGCTCGGGGCTGCAGCCACGGCTGCTGCTGCTGTTTCCATTTGTCCTGGACGTGGAGATGGTGTGGCTCCAGTCACAGAATCACAGCGTGGTTTGATTGGAAGGGACCTTCAGAGGTCATCTCATGCAACCCCAATGCAATGAGCAGGGACATCTTCACTAGATCAGGTTGCTCAGAGCCCCGTCCAACCTGACCTTGAATGTTTCTAGGGGCTTCTACCACCTCTCTGGGCAACTTGGGCCAGTGTCTCACCACACTCACATAAAGACTTTCTTCCTTATATCTGGTCTAAATCTCCCCTCTTTTAGTTTCAAACCATCACCCCTCGTCCTATTGCTACAATCTCTGCTAAAAAGTCTGTTCCCATCTTTCTTATCGGCCCCTTCAAGTATTGAAAGCCTGTTAGAAGGTCTCCCTGGAGCCTTCTCTTCTCCAGGCCAAACAGCCCCAACTCTCTCAGCCTGTCCTCATAGAATCATAGAAGAGAGTTTGGTTGGAAAAGACCATTATGATCATCTAGTCCAACCGTAAACCTGGCATTGCCAAGTTCAGCACTAAACCATGTCCCCAAGTACCACATCTGCTCGTCCTTTAAACCCCTCCAGGGATGGTGACTCCACCACTGCCCTGGGCAGCCTGTTCCAGTACTTGACAACCCTTTCACTGAAGAACATTTTCCTAATATCCAACCTAAACCTTCCCTGGTGCAACTCAAGGCCATTCCCTCTTGTCCTGTCACTTTTTATTTGGGAGAAGAGACCAACACCCACCTCACAGCAGAGCTGCTCCAGCCCTCGCATCATCCTGGTGGCCTCCTCTGCACTGGCTCCAGTAGCTCCATGTCCTTGTGGTGTTGGTGTCCCCAGCACTGGAGGCAGCACTGCAGGTGGGGTGTCAGGAGAGCGGAGCAGAGGGGCAGAATCCCCTCCCTCCACCTGCTGCCCACGCTGCTCTGGGTGCAGCCCAACCATCACTGTGTGCCATCAGCCCTGTCTTCACTCGTGGGAGCACTGATCCAGCTCTGCTCAGAGCTGTGCACAGAGGAACACAGGGAAAAGCAGTTTTCCCCCCTTTTTCCTCCTTGGAACATGGGTTGGATGGAAGCTCTCGGGGACAGGGTGTCCAGGTTCTCCAGGCCAAACAGAATGAGGACAGACCATCCCAATGAGGACAGACCTTCTGCCCCACTGCTTCCACACCTGCCTTCAGGGTTGTCTCTCAGTCCTGCTCTTGTATCAGTGTGAGTGCAGCAGCACCCAGGCTTTCAGACCATGTGGAAACGATTTGATTTCTTTAAGGGGGTGATTAATCACTTCTCCAAAAAATGCTGTTGTTTGAAGATCCAGGGACAACCCTGCAATTCTTGGCTTTGAGGTGTGACTTGAATTACCAGACTCAGCCCAGGCTGCCCTGCACCACGCCGCTGTGAATGAGGAATAAACTGTCTACGTGACAGGAGATGTGCAGGTGTAGTAGCTGTAGGTGAGACCCGTGAGGTGCAGGTCCTCTGTACCCCTCAGCCCTTCCCTGACCACACTCCACGGGCTCCCTACCCACTGCAGAGATCTGCCTTCTGGTGTCCAAAGCCGCCTTCTTCAACTCTCCATCCCCTGGCTCAGGAGGCAGTGGTACCTAACGGGTACGGCATGGCTGGGGCACCTTGTATCAGCTTCACCGATGACCACAGGGAAGTCCCTCTGCCTGCTGCTGTTTAAAATTGAGAGTAAAGGACAGTATCTTAAAAAAAAATAAAGTTTTGAAGGGGGGTGGGTCTGTTCAACCAAGGACCAAGGGACAGGACAAGAGGAAATGGCCTCAAGTTGCACCAAGGGCAGTTGAGATTGGATGTGAGGAAGAATTTCTTTGGTGCAAGGGTTGTCAGGCATTGGAAGGGGTTGCCCAGGGCAGTGGTGGAGTCCCCATCCCTGGAGGGATTGAAGAGTCGTGTAGACATAGTGCTGAGGGACATGGGTTAGTCATAGGGGACTTGTCAGTGTTGGGTTCATGGTTGGACTCAATGATCTTGTAGGGCTTTTCCAGTCAAGGTAATTCTGGGATGCTGTGCTGCCTGCGTGTAGCTCTCTCTGTTCTGGGTGGTGATGTTGTATATCCCAAAGCTCTCTCTGCTTCTGATGCCCTTAGATGTTCTCATCCTCTGAAGCCTGAAGGCTTTTGTGCAGCGTTTAGCAAAGATCTGCTTCAGGACTGCAACACGCCGGGCTCTTGGCAGCGTGGGGTTTCCAGTTGTTAGGCAGTTAATCGTCAGATTACAGCTAAAGGAAAAGAAAAGCCCTTTGCTCATAAAATGGGTGGAAACCAATCAAGTTGTGCATAAATCAAGAGATTTAGGCAGCAGCGTAGTGTTGTCGCTGGAAAAGTTCACGGGGATCTCAAAACCAATGGGAACTGGAGTGCTGAGCAGCGTAGGGTTGGACTGGAAAAACAAAAAGTTTGCTGCTGCTTTTTCTTTTTTGATGTTGGGAGAAGACTGTGTGGGCAGAAATAGTGGTGGAGTTTATACAATTATATCAAGAAAGCTTCTAATAGGTTTCACCAAATATTTTCACGATGAATTGAGATCGCGGGGTAGATAAAATAATCCAGCTCTAGAAAAAAAAAAATGCCTGGAGGTTCCCTGGCAAAGGGTGGAAAACTGGATTTCTGAGCTTTGAGAGAGCAGCCGTGGGGGGTGTTAATCAGGAAGCCGAAGCGATAAATCCAGGATTACTGCTCGGATGTTTGCTGCTGGTAAACAGACTCGCCAGATACACAACAGCAGCTGGAAAAGCCGTGAGCACCGATGGTGGGTACAACACAAATATCCATGAATTGGTTAAAAAAACCCCCCCAAAACAACAAAAAAAACCCTCAGCACTGAAACTAGTTCTGCAGGCAGAGGAGATGGAGATGCCAAAATTGGGAGGAGCTTTGATACCCGGTGATGAAAGGTTGTTTCCTGAGTCGGAGGCTGTGAGGATGGATCCTGTAGGTGAGAGGACCACGGGGACTGGATCTCCTGTCGCTCACGACGGTCCCTTTTCACCGGGCCATATTTATTATTTCACTTGGGTTATCACTTCCTCGTCGGCACACTGGGGTGTGGGAGGGGGGAAGGAAATGACACTTGCTTTTCTTTACAGGCTGTTTGGAAGATTTACAGATTAAAGGCTGGCTGTAAGAGCTAGGTGTTACCAGAGAGACGGGAGAAATAACCTACATCAGAGAAAATTCTTCCAGGTGAAGTAACCTGAACCCTGGAGTTTGGGGTGCGGCAGGGGAAGATTGCAACCCGGCCAGTTTTGCTTTGTAACGTAACACACCATGAAAAAGAGCTTGTTCCTTTTTTTAATTTTATTTTTTTTTTAAATTTGCAGTGGTTTTTGGGCTCTCCCAAGCTCCTGCCTAGTGGGAGTTGAAGGTGGCTGTGCTTTGTTTGCACGGTTGCCTCCAGAGCTCTGGGTTTTCCTTCACACAGTCACAATCAGGCAGGAAACGTGTTTCTTGTCTGCAGAACCAGCCCAGTTTTCTCAACAGCCAAAGCTCCCTCTTTGCTTTTACCCTGGGCTCTGCTGGGAACATCTCCAGCTCTTCTCACCCTTACTCTTGGCCACGCAGTTCCTCTGGAGCAATGTCAAGCCAAAGCTTTTGGTCACTGAACCTCACCTGGCTCTGTACCATGCTCCTTGTAATTCTTTTACATTGCAACCCCCCCAAAAAAAATCAAGCACTCTTGCCTCCTTCTTTTCATATCATTGTACAAAATGTGTCTGTCACACCCACCAGCTTCCTTTTAGGTTTTACCCGGCGCTGGACTCCGGGTGCCTTGAATAAAACATTGAATGCTGGGCTGTGGCAGCAGCAGGCTTTCCTCCTGGCATGACCAGACTCTCAATGTGACATTCAGAGCTGTGAAACTCTCCCTGACAATAGCTGGTGTTGTTCAGGGAGAGACATCAATGATCAAGGGGATTTTGTTTTTTTCTCCTTCTTTTTTTGTAAGAAGGAGAACATCTCCCCCGGGCCGGCCGGGGAGGGGACAGGCTGTTTGCATGCACAGTGCTGGGGGACAAGTGGTGTGGTGTGGAGGGGAATCACAGGAAAGGGGTGACATCAAAAGGTGAGACTTCAGGTCATTACCTAAAAGGTTTTCAACGTTGTAGTGCTGGGATGTCTCTTAAATGAGGTTGGCCTCTGACTCCAAGAAGGACATGGAGGTGCTGGAGCGTGTCCAGAGAAGGGCAACGGAGCTGGGGAAGGGTCTGGAGCACAAGTGTGCTGAGTTCCCTTGTGGCTGAGGGAACTGGGGGTGTTGAGCCTGGAGAAAAGGAGACCGAGGGGAGACCTTGTGTCTCTGTGCAAGTCCCTTGGAGGAGGGTGGAGAGAGGTGGGGGTGGGTCTGTTCAACCAAGGACCAAGGGACAGGACAAGAGGAAATGGCCTCAAGTTGTGGCCAGGGCAGTTGAGATGGGATGTGAGGAAGAATTTCTTTGGTGCAAGGGTTGTCAGGCATTGGAAGGGGTTGTCCAGGGCAGTGGTGGAGTCCCCATCCCTGGAGGGATTGAAGAGTCGTGTAGACACAGTGCTGAGGGACATGGGTTAGTCATAGGGGACTTGTCAGTGTTGGGTTCATGATTGGACTCAATGATCTTGTAGGTCTTTTCCATCGAGGCAGTTCTGGGATTCTGTGATTCTGTTGGGATCTCTGTTATGTTGTATACCCGGTTTTGCACAGAATAGAATAATTCTATCGTTGCAATTTTTGTGTTTGTAGGATGATGGTCTGACTTGGTGGCAGAAGCTTTAGCTGCTGATGGGGTAGCTGGGAAGACAGGCTCATAGGGTGATTTGTGCAGTTAGGTGAGGCCTCAAGAGATCTCCAGTCCAACCTCCTGCTCCAAGCAGGGTCAGCTGTGAGGCTGCACCAGGCTGCTCAGTGCTTTTTCCATCTGGGTCTTGAAAGCATCCAAGGATGGAAATGGCACAACCTCTCCGGGCAACCTATTCACCTACTTGGCAGACCTCATGGTGGAAAAGCTTCTCCCACCAGTTTGAACATAGAATCATAGAGTGATTTGTGTTGAAAGGGACCTTTCAAGATCATTTAGTCCACCCCCCCTGCAGTGAGCAGGGACATCTTCAACCAGATCAGGTTGCTCAGAGCGCCGTCCAACCTGACCTTGAATGATTCCAGGGATGGGGCATCTCCCACCTCTCTGGGCAACCTGGGCCAGTGTCTCACCACTCTCCTCATAAAACATTTATTTCTTATATCTAGTCTAAAACTCCCCTATTTTAATTTCAAACAATCATCCCTTGTCCTGTCACTACAGGCCCTGCTGAAAGTCTGTCCCCATCTGTCTTATCAGCCCTTTCAGGTACTGGGAGGCCGCTATAAGATCTCCCTGGAGCCTTCTCTTCTCCAGGCTGAACAGCCCCAACTCTCTCAGCCTGTCCTCACAGCAGAGCGGCTTCAGACCTTGGATCATCCTTGTGGTCTCCTCCGGACTGGCTCCAGCAGGTCCATGTCTTTATTGTGCTGAGAAACATCTTGTTTCATCTTCTCCCCATTGTCTCGTGTCCTGCTACCATGTGGTCCTGCGAAAAGCCTGTCCCTCTCTTCTACCTGACCTCCTTGGAGATGCTGGAAAGCTGCTCAGTCCTCTTTCTTGCCTGGTGCTGGCAGCTGAGTGTGCCCAGAGAGAAAAAGGGACAAATGTATCCGTATTTGTGCAGCTACCACACACCTCAGGTTCTTCCTTGTTTTTCCATGTGGGTCTGTCCCACCTCCATTTTATTCCTAAATCAGTAGCAGAGGGGAAAAACTTTTCTGTCTCTATTTAATCTTTGGCTTTCTCAATTTACAATCAGTTATATTAAAAATAAATAAAGTTATATTAAAAATTGGAGAAGCTACCAAAACTGTGGGTAGCAGTCAGGTGAAATGTCATCCCAGTCCTTAGCCCACCTGTTTGGGGACTCACTTCTTCTGAAACTTCAGTAGAAAAAAGGTATTCATAACATTTTTGGTTCAAGTCTTGACATTCACTGATGTCATTGCACCTAATGGGTGATGTGGTACTGTCACCGTTTTGGCAGTTAGCAGCTTTTTGGTCCTGTCACCTGAATATGGGGCAGAGCAAATGCTGATTTCATCCGTTTACCTTCAGCATGGTTTTCCTGTCCTTTCTTGGAATTCTTTTAAAAAAAATCAAGAATGTCTGTTAGAGCATCATCTTTCTTGGTAATTTTTGCAATACTATGGAATTAAAACACTGAAATAAATGTAGTTTTTAGAGTGAATATGCAGAGGAAAAAGCCTTTGTGCATCGTTTAGACTGAAGCTGACCCCAACCTCATCTATTAAAATTTCATCTTGGTGAAAACTGAGTTATTAAAAAAAACCCAACTGGTCTAAAAATAAACTTAAACTGGGGGAAAAAAAAAACCCAAAACAACCCAACCCAAGGCAGCAGCGGTGGCCCGGCACAGACTCTGCTCAGCACGTGAGGTGGGTATGAATCAGCCCCGGCAGTTTTGTCTCCAGACTGGATTAGGCACAGTTGCTACTGGTTACTGTGGAGCCCGGCGCAGCCCTCGCTCGCCTTTCCTCTCTGAAAGCTCCGCCGAGGCTCAGGAACCCCACGGGGTGGTGAGGACATGCCCCACGCTGGTGGTGTCGGGGTATGGCTGAGATCTGAATGTCCCTTAATGTCACTTAGTGATTTTTTTTTTGATCCTGAATAGTCCTTTGATCTGCAATGGCATCCAGAGGAAGTTTTAGCTTCTGGGATTTGCTTTGGGTTGAACTGTTAGTACCTTTATATTCTATTTTTTTAAAAAAGAAAAGCCTCTTTGCAGGATGGAAAGCCCGTGAAGTCTGGGGTTTTTTGGAAAAAAGACAGTTTGGTTTTGAGCCCTGCTGCTTGCACAGGCAGTTGTCATAGAATCAGAAAATCACAGAGTGGTTTGGGTTGGGAGGGACCTTAAAGCTCATCCAGTTCCAACCCCCCTGCCATCAGCAGGGACACCTTCCACTAGACCAGGTTGCTCAAAGCCTCATCCAACCTGGCCTTGAACACTTCCAGGGAGGAGCAGCCACAGCTTCTCTGGGCAACCTGGGACACTGTCTCACCACCCTCACACCAAACAATTTCTTCCTCACATCTCAGCTCCATCTCCCCTCTGCCACTTTCAAGCCATCACCCCTTGTTCTCTCACTCCCTGCCCTTGGCCAAAGTCCCTCCCCCCCCTTCCTGGAGCCCCTTCAGGTACTGGGAGGCCACTAGAAGGTCTCCCCGGAGCCTTCTCTTCTCCAGGCTGAACAGCCCCAACTCTCTCAGCCTGTCCTCACAGCAGAGCTGCTCCAGCCCTCGCATCATCCTCGTGGCCTCCTCTGCACTGGCTCCATGAGCTCCATGTCCTTGTGCTGTTGGTGTCCCCAGCACTGGAGGCAGCACTGCAGGTGGGGTGTCAGGAGAGTGGAGCAGAGGTGGAGAAAGAGTCAGTCCCAGAGCAAGCGATGGTGGGGGGGTTTTTTTGAGATGTGAAACAAAAGCTTCTCATGGTCGATGTGTGCTGCTTCTGCTGTCAGGAGGGAAGCAGCAGCCTTGTTCTCAGCCCGTTCCTGCCCTCGCCTTCCTGTGAGTCCATTGAACTGGCTCCTGTCACTCAATGATGCTTTTAAAACCAACACGTGGGATAAAGCTGCAGAGTCATTTCTGTGTCAGCTCTGGAGTGGTCCCTGCCCAGCTCGGGCTGTTGATGTACAGACATACCCACGTGTAATCATTTTTGCACAATCATTTTTGCCTCTCTGAGATGTGCCAGTAGCTGTAAGAAAATAAAAATGCCATTGTCAGAGGGGATGGTTCAGGTGGAGATAGCGAAGGGCAGGATGGCTTCAAGCACCCCATGTCTCAGAGCTCAGACCTACGGCAGAGCTCAGATTATTTTCCTTATGAAAATAATCCAGATCTGGGAGCTCCTGGATCCAATACGCGCTCCTCTGATAAAACCAGCTTTAAAATGCAGCCTTGCTTAGTGGAGAAGGCACAGGATGGTGTGCAGTCCCCTCCAGCAGTGAGGTTACTGGTGTATTCTGATGTTAATCCGGCTGCACTTGGCGATGTCTGCACAGAGGATTCCTTTGGCTGCGGGTGGATCTCCCCTCCCAGTGCTGACCTGCCCCTCGCAGGCTGAGCAAAGTGCCTTCAGGTTTTGTTTCACCCTGGCAGCATATTTTAAAATAAGGCTGGCAAAAGGAGTGGACTTGAGAAAAGAAAAGGTATAGAAGCAGTGGAGATTATTGAATGCAGGAGCGTGTCCAGAGAAGGGCAACGGAGCTGGGGAAGGGTCTGGAGCACAAGTGTGCTGAGTTCCCTTGTGGCTGAGGGAACTGGGGGTGTTGAGGCTGGAGAAAAGGAGGCTGAGGGGAGACCTTGTGTCTCTGTGCAAGTCCCTTGGAGGAGGGTGGAGAGAGGTGGTCGTGGGTGTGTTCAACCAAGGACCAAGTGACAGGACAAGAGGAAATGGCCTCAAGTTGCACCAAGGGCAGTTGAGATGGGATGTGAGGAAAAACTTCTTCACCAAAAGAGTTGTCAGGCATTGGAACAGGCTGCCCAGGGAGGTGGTGGAATCCCCATCCCTGGAGGTATTTAAAAGCCAGGTAGACGAGGTGCTCAGGGACATGGATTAGAGGTGGATTTGGTAGTGTTGGGTTCATGATTGGACTTGATGATCTTAAAGGTCTTTTCCAACCACTGTGATTCTGTGATTCTACTGGAAGTGTTAGAGCAGCGTGGGGGAAATGCAAAGATACAGAAATAATAAGAGATGACTTTGGGGCAGCAGTGTGTTTGGGAAAAGGCTCACTGAACTGAGAACAGCTTTATGAAAATTAGGTGTTTGGAAGAAGCCCTCGAAGGTGAGGTGACCTCCTTGTAACAGGCTGTGTGGACACAAAACTCACAGACAATTTCCCATCCCCGAGCGACTCCTGAAATAAGACTGACCTCGCAGCCCAAAAGCACTGCCTGGAAAAGGAGAACGATGTGAGTCCAATAAATGAGTCCAGGGTTTGGTTGTACACAAAAAACCACTTGCTTTCCATGTTTTCCTCAGATATTTGTTCATATTTCTTTCTCATGGATTGCTGAGCTTTAGGAAAACCACTAGTGACCTTACTTCAATAGACGGTATCACTCTGGGAAGCTCTAAAGGCACCATTGCCACCGGGGACCAGCCTTGTCTTCCTTCTCTATTGCCAGTGAAATTCTCAGCCCTTCCAGAGCGATAAAGTTCTTCTCTTGATGCCAGAGAAGCTGTGGTTGCTCCTCCCTGGAAACATTTGTGGCCAGGTTGGATGAGGCTTTGAGCAACCTGATCTAGTGGAAGGTGTCCCTGCTGCTGGCAGGGGGGTTGGAACTGGATGAGCTTTAAGGTCCCTTCCAGCCCAAACCATTCTGTGATTCTATGATAACCTCTGGTTTATACCTGTAAACCTGGAATTATTCCTCAAGCCGTGTTATGCAATAGGGAGCGTGATTCCACATGTGTTTCAGAAAAGCAGAAGTGGGTTTTGGGTGTTGTGTTGGAAAATCAAAGCCCTGTTTGGGGGAACTTGTGGTCTGACTATCCAGTTGGACAAGCTCAGCTTTCCCTGCAATTTAAATGTACTCTAGCAGAATTTTAATCGTGCCGGTCTCCGTAACTCTGTTTTAACTCTTGAGGAGTGTGCAGGGTGTAAGAGCTGTCATCGCTCTCCTGTTAAAATGA
This sequence comes from Antrostomus carolinensis, assembly GCF_000700745.2. Lineage (NCBI taxonomy): Eukaryota > Metazoa > Chordata > Aves > Caprimulgiformes > Caprimulgidae > Antrostomus > Antrostomus carolinensis. Next base: position 2,578 of record NW_010300633.1, on the reverse strand, counting down.
TACGGCCTTCCAGGAAAAGAGAAGCTTTGAACGTGTGTGTGCATCACCTTCTTACTCCTCTAGAAAGCTTGTACAGCTGCTGTGGAATCCCAGACTGGTTTGGGTTGGAAGGGACCTTCAAGCTCATCCAGTCCCAACCCCCCTGCCAGCAGCAGGGACACCTTCCACTAGACCAGGTTGCTCAAAGCCTCATCCAACCTGGCCTTGAATGTTTCCAGGGAGGAGCAACCACAGCTTCTCTGGCATCAAGAGAAGAACTTCTTTTCCTTGTGTCATTTAGGATAATCCAGAATATTTCTGGCACAGCTCCAGGAGATCCTTTCCTCCCCACTTGCCTTCTCGCAGCTTCCCTGTCCCACGTGGAAGTGGGGATCTCCCTCTGAGCGCAGTTTTTATGTTCAGCCCAGAAGTTCCTCTGCATTTTTGAGGTCAGCTATATGATATCCGTAACATCTTGGCTCTTGGATTCTGTTTTCTTGTTCTCAGTTTTTGCTGGCACTTACGTGCTCAAAAGTACAGCAGTTTCCTGACTAAATCCAACCAGAATAAACAGTGTCTAGAGAGAGAGAGCTTCCAGTTTATTGCGTGTATCAACAACATGGAAGAACCAGCTGTTCCCATCAGGGAAAAAAGTCCCTGAAAATCATTATCTCATTTATTAGAAGCAAAATAAAAGAAATAACCTGCTAATGCTTCAAATCTCGGAGTCAGAGAAGGGACTGTCTCCATTTGGGTTTGTTATGATATTGTGGGAATGCAAATTTAATCCCAGCTGGAGTTGCTGTAAAACCCGTAGCCTGGAAATGCTGGAAGCTTCGCTGTTGATTTACGTGGATGCAGAGTCAAACCCCGGGTGTACACTTGCTGGTAGGTTATTATTTTGCCGTTGGTGAAAGTTTCTGCAGCAAAACCTTCATTTGAATAGAGAAGATTTAGGGATGGTGAGGAAAACGGGGATAGATTAGAGTGAAACAATTTGATTTTGTTAATGCTGCAGGCCAGTAGTGGAAATAGAAAAAGAAAATTAATCTCTTTTTTCCCCAGGAGATTGTCTTACCTGGAGCGTGTACGTTCCCTAAGAGGTGGTAGATGGATTTCTTTGTTTTTCACAGAATCACAGAATGGTGGGGTTGGCAGGGACCTCAGGAGATCATCCAGTCCAACCCCCCTGCCAAAGCAGGCTCCCTACACCAGGTTGCACAGGAAAGTGTCCAGGTGGGTTTGAACATCTCCAGAGATGGAGACTCCACACCCTCTCTGGGCAGCCTGTCCCAGAGCTCCAACATCCTCACAGGAAAGAAGTTTTTCCTTCAGTTTGTCTGGAACTTCTGGTGTCCCAGTTTGTGCCCATTGCCCCTTGTCCTGTCACTGGGCACCACCGAGAAGAGCCTTTTCCTCAGGCTTATGAAAAGTCTGGGATTTGGGCAAGAGCAGCTGTGTACCTCGAGTCAGATGTAGATGTCTCATTGTAGCCTGTTTTATTAATGCCTGTTGCAGCTGATGATCCTGGTGGGCTGTGCCCATCAACATGTGGGGTCTTCTGACATTGTCCTGGACCCTGAGACAACCAGGATGAGTTTCACTGCTCAAGGGTCTCCATCAGACGTGGTGGTGAGATTGTGCCTTGGCTACACTCGGGCTTAGAGGCAAAGCCAAGCCAAGCTCCTCCTCTTGCCCCAGTGCTTCCCGCTGCCAAGTCTGGAAGATCATCTCAGGCACCAAGTGCCTGACCATCACATGATCTGCAGAAACAGGTTTCACTTCGTTGGTGCCTAATGCAGCAAGGAGCATGATCTACAGACGGTAAAAACCACATTTAGCCCTGCCAGAGAAACCTCTTCCATGCAAATCAGCTGTTTAATGTCATCCTTGTGCTTCCCACATGCCCTCCTCCCTCTGCGAGTTTGTCTGGAGAATGGGGCAGGAGCCTCTGAGTTGGTGTCCTACAAGTAGGAGTTTCTTCTGGTGATGATCACACGACATCCCAGCCCGGTGATTGCGGTGCTGAGAGCTGCACCGGCTGCTTAAAGCCATATCTGGTCCAGTGCCTGGTGTAGCTGCTGCCAATCATAGAACCCCAGACTGGTTTGGGTTGGGAGGGACCTTAAAGCTCATCCAGTTCCAACCCCCCTGCCAGCAGCAGGGACCCCTTCCACTAGACCAGGTTGCTCAAAGCCTCATCCAACCTGGCCTTCAACACTTCCAGGGAGGAGCAGCCACAGCTTCTCTGGCCAACCTGGGACACTGTCTCACCACCCTCACACCAAACAATTTCTTCCTAAATCATCATATTCGCAACTTAAAGACTTTCAAATGTGTTTGCACCGAGGTTTTGGAGTTTGCAGCGCTGATGCTGAGGGTGTTGACGGGAGGTTGAGCACTTGGCACCTTCGCTGCTAGTTTTTTCTGTGAAAGCTCAGGTAATGGATCCTATGAAACAAATCATGATAGCTAAGGCAGGAACATGATATCTGTGTGGGAAGGCAGTCCTGGTTGGAGGCTTGATTTTGCTTGGGTGAAGGACCTGAGCAAATTTGAACTGGAAATGTGTGGTTTTAAATTTACAGAAATAAACCCA
>NW_010300632.1:6967-8516 GCF_000700745.2 Antrostomus carolinensis | reverse complement strand
CCCGCTGAGCCGCCCTTCTCCGCAGGCTGCCTCTGCACCGTCGGCGTCCTGACCTACGGGCTGATCAGCTTCCAGAGAGGCAACATCCGTCGGTCTCAGCTGATGATGCGGGCACGTATCCTGGCCCAGGGCTTCACCTTCGCGGCCCTGCTGGGAGGCATGGTGGTCACAGCCATGAAATCGAGAAAGTGAAATCAGGCGAGAGAAGCCGCGGGCGAGCGGCCCCCGGCCTGGGCCCCAGCTGCCGGGGCGGGTTCTGTGATGGAGTGTTTTGAGAGACAGCTGTGATGTGTCGGTGGAGCCGGTGTGGGAGAGGCTCTGTGTTACAGAGCTGGAAATGTGGCTAATACACCTCTGTGGTTACCCTGACATCTGGGCCGTGGCGTTTTTTCATTCCCTGAGAGCTTATCCTCCTGCAACGCTGGAGGCTGCGCCTCACTGAGGCTCTCACCTCTGTCAGACTCTTGTCCCTGCTTGGTGCTGTCATAGTCTGTTAAAATTGTGTCCTGTGGGGTCGTGGTCTGCACTGAGGTGTGGCTTTAGCTGGGTGGTGCACCAGCATTTGAGAAACGAGCTGCCCAGGTAGGAAGGAACAGCTCTGTTTATGGCCTGATCCTGGCAGGACAGAGTTCATAAGCAGCGGGGAAGTTGTTTGGTGAGAATGTGGAATCTGTTTGGTTGCAACCGGTGAGTAATAAAGTGAATTGCAGCAAGATTCTGACTGATACTGGATTGCAGAGCACTGAGGAGGCAGAAGAGTAAACAGTGTAGGAAGGAAGGGGAGCAGGCACGGCTGCCTCAAAGCTGTGCTGATGCAAGCAGGACACGAGATGTGACTCCCTGTGAAAATAACTTGAGAACTCGTGTTTCTGAAGCGGGGCAGCCTGGCTGCCTCCTGGGACGCGCCGCTGCTTCAGCTGCTTTTGCTGGGCTGAGCTCGCCGATTCACGGGAGCTGGAACTGGCTGCGGAGCAAGTGCCCTGTTCCCGGAGGGAGCTGCACTGCCTGTGTCCTGACAAACACCGTGGCGGGCAGCTCCAAGTCCTGCTGGATCATTTAGATCATACCAGGGGTGTTTGGTGCGCAAGGAGGCTTTGCTCTCCTGCGCCAGGGCCACAGAGCGGGAAGGAAATGGGGCTGTTGGATCTGTTCGCTCTGTGGCTGCTGCATCTTGTGCCGTATCTGTGGGGAAAGGGGCACAGACCCCGCTGACCTGCTGCGATGCCTCCGGGCACTGAGCTGCCCGAGGCGTTGCTCTCTGGGTGGCTGCGTGTTGGTGCCTGTGCCCGGGCCCTCCCTGGCCTGCGGGGACTTTGCAGCTCGCTGAGCTCGCTTTGCCCTTACAAACTTCTCTGAAGGACGCGGTGAGGGGCAAACCCACTTCTGCCCACAAACAAGTGCTGGGTGTGTCCCGTCCAGGGACTTGGGCTGGTGGCCCTTGGCAAGGAAAGCAGGAAGGCTGTCACCAACCAGAGCTGGCTTCTGTGACTCGAGGGTTGGGAACAAGCCATCGCTGGTGCTGAGCAGGGTGAGCTGCACCTCAGCGGTG
>NW_010300632.1:6489-6822 GCF_000700745.2 Antrostomus carolinensis | reverse complement strand
GCGGGCTGGGGAGCAGCTCAGCCCGTCTGGACAAGCAGGGGCTCACAGCTCCTGTGGGCAGAGCAGAACCACCACCCTCCTGTCCTGCTGCTGCTGCTTCTGCCCCAGCCCAGCACAAACCCTCTGGCCCTTCCCCTCGCTCCTGCTTTTTCCTGTAGGATGTGCTTCTCCTGCAGCCCCCTCCTTAGCTGTGGGTTCCCCTGAACGCAAATGTGTGTTGCTGAAGCAGAAAGATGACAGTGCCCTGTAGGATTGGAGATGTCGTTTATTGTAACAGGTAATTTGAACAGTCACTGGTACCAAAGCCGAGGGGATGTAGAACAGCTGTGGGCA
>NW_010300632.1:2565-6247 GCF_000700745.2 Antrostomus carolinensis | reverse complement strand
GGCCGAGTCCCGGGGTCCCTGCATCAGCATTCCTCCCACACCCCAGCAGAGCTGCCTACACATGCTGGAGCGCGGGGGGACAGATAGCAGCAATCAGCCCTACGGACAAGGGGGCACAATCCCAGCACACAACACCGAGTGACTCCCTGCACACCCGTTTCCCTTCCCAGCCCACTGCTGAGCCCGTGCCCCAGAGCCACGGCTGCAGGGCAGGAGAGCTCTGTGTACTTCCTCTGTCAGCTGAGCAGGGCTCTGCAGCGAGGCCTGGACAAACATCTTGTGGGCTTTGCTCCGTGCCCCCCCAGCCCACTGCTGTGAGCCCTTCCCAAGCCCCCGTCAGGCCAGACCCCTGCCCTGCAGCAGGGTGTGTGCAGGGCCACCCCTCTCCTGCTGCCCAGGAGTGTTGCAGGTTCCCAGGGCTGGGCCTCTGAGCTGGAGGGGCTGGGGCCAGCCCCACCAAGCAGAGGAGAGAAAGCCAGCGTTTGGGCTGGAAAGTGTGTGCCTTACGGGGCAGGGAGCGGGACCGAGGCATCTCCCTAGGCTGCTGTAGGTGTGAAAATCCAGCAGCAGCCAGAGAGAAGCCACAAAGCAGCTGCAGACAGATGTGGAGGTTGTTCTCCAGGGAGAGCACAAGTGCCAGCACCACATCTGCCCAGTTCTGCTCTGGGCCCCTGGGTTAGCAAGCTGGGGGCTCAACCTGCCCCACAGCAGCTTGACCATCCTACCTGCTTCCCTGCAACCACACAGCCTCTGTCTTCCCTCCTAGTAGCAGAGGAAGGAGCAGAGCAGAGCCAAGGACAACTGAATCCTGGTACCCCACAGTCCCAGCTGCTGGTGGCCTTGGGGGAGCAACAGAAACATCCTGTATGCTCACCCTGCGGCCCCTTCCCAGTGCCCTGCACAACCGTGCTGCCAGGCACCAGCAGTGCCCCAGGACAGATGGGACACGCACACTGCAACTGCTGCTCGGAGCCCAGACAGCTTTTTGGGGTGCACAGCCAAACAGAGGAGACTTGTGCTGGGCCTGGGGTGACTGCTGGCAGTCCTGCCCCAGCCTGGGTGCCTGCACTCACATCCCTCAGTCCCCACTAGCCCAGCAGCATTGCGCTGTGGCCACACTGCCCACAGGACCTAGCGGTGTGGGGCTGAGTCAGGGCTGTTCTTCCACCCGCCCAGCCCCGCAGCCAGCTCTGCTCTAAACCCCGCGGGAAAGGCAAATGGGAGCCCGGGGTCCCCCTAGGATCACTGCCTCGGGGCCTGGACCCAGGCCCAGACAAGGGGCTGCCGTGGCTGCAGCTGCCCAGCACCCAGAGAGCTGCAGGCAGGTTTATTCCCAGCACAGGGGTGAGGTGGGGAACAGCGGGTGGGCTGTTCCCCCTCTCACTCAGCCAGGGCCCTGGGCAGGATGTCCCCACAGAGCCCAGGCCAGGGGCTTCCCTGCTAACTCACATCTACCACCCAGTATCGCTTCCCGGGGAAATGCCACAGTAATAAATAACTGTAAAAAGAGACTGATGCACCTTTTAAGCAAAGGAAAACCGTGGGGAGAGTTACAACCAGTGACTCGAGCACAGCCGAGGTGCACACCAGGGAGCGGGGGGCAGGCAGGGTGAGGCCCCTCCTGGGCTGGCCTCACGAAGCCGCCCGGCTCGCTAAGCCTGGCCTTGCCCTGCTGGGCCCCTGGCCGTGCCAGGCGGCAGCTAGCGGGACAGGGGCGTCTGTTTGAGGGAGATGAGCACCGAGCGCATCCGTGAGACATCCTTGCTCTGCTTGCTGCTCTTGGGGTTGAAATCACAGAGCTGGGCCACCTTCTCCCACTCGGAGCCTGGGGTTTCCTCCTTGGACTCCTTCAGGAATGCTTCCTCCGAGGCCCTGCAGAGAAGTTACGGGTTGTCACTGGCAGAACCCTTTCCAAATAAACCCTCCCCACTGTCTGGGAACCCCCTTCATGTCCTCACCTCCTGTCCCTTCCCCTTGCTCCAGCCAATGAGCTCAGCATCCTCCAGAATCCAGAGAGACACGATGCTCAAGGCTGCTGCTGGCTGCACTCACCCAAGATATCGCTCATCCAGGGGCACAGGGGTGTCTGCCTGCTCCCAAGACTTCTCCATCCCCAGAGCTGTCCCCCAAAAGGGCACAAGACCCCATGGCTTTTCCTCTTCAACCAGCCCCTCCAGAGGCATTTCCAGGAGCTCCACTTGCCTCCTAAGACTACACCATTTGGAGATGCTCAGCTGCAGCATCCTCCCTCTGGGACCTCGCCAGGGCCCAGTACCTCCCAGCATCCCCCCTCCCCTTGGCTGGGCAGCCAGTGCAGGGGCCTGCAGGGCAGGATACGGTGTGTAAGAGGCACATACACATAGCCAATCACATCGGCGTCCGGCTGCTGGTAAAAGGCTTTGTCAGCGATCCTAGCCCCCAGGCACAGACAGAGAGAGAGCGCAGAGCAGACAGGCAGGCAGAGGGTTAGAAAGAGAGAAACAGAGAGGGGGTTAGCGTCCTCCCACAGAGCCTGGCCCACTCACCACACCACACACGGCACCAGGAAAACCGGCCGGTGATGGCAGGACGGCACAGACAGCGCCCCAACCCTGCCCCCAGGCAGGAGGCACTGAGATTCCACTGTGAACCCAGTGTGGTCCCAGCCAGGACAGCTCTGTGCAGCCACCAGAGCTGCTTGAAGCCCTGGGGCCTCTGCCCTCCATCCCTGCAGGGCTGGACCCCACTGTGGGGACAGAGATCCCCAGACATCCCGGGAAGGCAGATCCCGCTGCAGCCCTTGCAGCCACACCGACCCTGACATACCTGTTGTTCGCTCGGTTCTTCTCCATCTGCTCATTCTGACGCAGGTTCCACTCCTCCAGGTCCTTCTTGGCCTTCTCACGCCACTCCTGCTCAGTCACCTTTGATGCCGCATCTAAGGCCAGGGTGAGACAGAGCCCATCAGCCAGACTGGCACCCACTGGGTCTGCTGGGCAGCCCCCCAGCCAGGCAGGACAGCTCCAGTCCCCCAGGCCTGTCCCCAGTCCCCACCACAGCACTGTCTGAAAGGTGTCACTGCCCCAGGGACAGCAGATCTTTGGCAGGGGGCACCCACACGGCGTGGGGCACGATACACCTCTCTGGGTGCAGCAGGGTCACCGCCAGCTGAGAGACCCCAAGGGCCCTGACTGCCACGTTGCGTGGTGCCACAGGCGTGGCCACACAGGGCCTTGGCTCTCACCCAGCTCCTCCAGCCGCTTCTTCTGCTCCTCCCTCCACTTGCGGATGCTCTCAGGTTCCTGGGTCAGCCGGTCGGCCTTGGCTATGGCTGCGTAGGCATCCGTGGGGCCGTTGGACTCCTGCAGGACACGAGCACCTCACCACCAGCACCAGCTCTCCCCACAGCCCAGCCACCTTGGAGGCCTGGAGCAGGGCAGGACTCCACACTCCCAGCACTTGGACAAGCCAAGATAGGAGGTAGGGAAGGTGACAGCCTGAGACATCTGGGACAAGTGTCCCCAAAGTGCTGCTCAAGCTGTTGTCCCAGCTCCCAGGCCCTGTCACCCAGAAAGACTTCCCAGTGTTCCCCTCCTTGACTTGCTGCTCGCTGCCAACGCAGCTCCCACATCGTCAGGGCAGCCCCACAGCAGAGGACAGCCACCGGCTTTGTTTCCTGGCCTACATAAGAACCGGTCTTACC
>NW_010300632.1:0-2541 GCF_000700745.2 Antrostomus carolinensis | reverse complement strand
CAGAGGACAGCCACCGGCTTTGTGACATGCCCTCCATCAGCACGGGGCTTCCCTGGCCCTGACTCGGGTGGGGGCAGCCCCAGGACTGAGCATCACTACAGGCTTGGCCACAACCGGGGAGAGCCCAGGCGAGGGCAGGGCCTGAGGGAGGCACCGCTCTGCCTGGACACCCGCAGAGGCGAGAGCCCCCCTCGCTCCTCCCAGCCGAGCTGCCGGTTCGGCTCCTGCCAGCGCAGCCCCAAGCCGGCTCAGCACCTCTCCCAACACCTCCCGCTGCCTGGGACGCCCAGCTCAACAGCGAGATCAGCAGCGGGATTACGGCTCTCCTCCAAGATCCCCAATCTAATTAAGTCTGCCTCATCTCTAATGGGATTATCATCCTGTAAGCCAGGCACGGGCACGGGCAAGGCTCATGCTGCTCTGCTGGGCGCCGAGTGGGGTGAAGGGCTTGTCAGATGCTGGCACAGCTTCTCTGGTAGCCAGCTGGGTAGAGCTGGGCTTTGGGCTCACAGAGGCAGCTCAGACCCAGGTGGGCGGGCCCCACAAAACACCCTTGGCTGTGGGGCAAGTGGGTTTCATGGGAGGTGCTGACAGGACTCAGCAGCAAGACCACAGCAAAGTGAGAGTCCCGTGGCAACCCTGTCCTGGCTCTGGCCTCCAGGAGCTACCCAGGCTGGAGAGAGGGGGCTTCTGTGGGCAACGGGGATTTGTCATCTGCTCTTAGGGCCCAGGCCTCCTGCAAACAGATCTGGGGCAGGTCATGGCAGGCAGGACCAAACTTCTCTTCAAAGAGGGGTGAGAATGGAGCACCCGGGACTCCCCCCTGAGACCCAGACCCTTCCAGGAGCACCACAGCTCTTCTGGGGCTGGATAGCAAACTCCAGTCAATCCTCGGGGCAAAGCAGTGGAGTGCTGGCCCCATACCCCCCCAATCCTGCTTATTACCACTGGGCCAGAGCAAGGGGCTGAGCTCTCACCTGAAAGACATCTCCATTGACAGTGGCTCCTCCATTCTGGAAACCAGCTAAAGAAAAAGGAAGAAAAATAGAGAAACACAACTATGGCAGCTGCAGGTGATCCCAGGGGGAGCTGGTGTTCATGAAAAAAGAAGCAAGTCACTTTGTGGGGGATGCGGTCTCCTGTCCTTGGTGGAATTCAGCCAGCACCTCTCTTCTCTCCCAGAGAAAAGCCTCTCTGGGCTTTATGTCTTTACGGTGTTTTCACTGGTTTTTTATCTTATCTGGAGATTAGGGAAACTGTTCCAGGCATAAGGCTGGACACAGGCAGGTGCTCTGACTGTAGTGAGACAACCTGACCAACCCAAACCCACAGGCAGCCAGGCATCAGAGCCTGCCAATGGACACAGGTAACCCAGAAGCTGTCAGCCGAGTGCCCAGCAGTGCAGGCCTGCAACAGGAATGCATCTCTGCCAGGGACAGAGCCCACAGAAACACTGCAGTCTGCTCCAGCAGGAGAGGAGGGCAGGCATGCACGCCGAGGTCCTCGAGAGCCCACCTGGGATGAGCTGCAAGCTTAGGACTGGGAATGAGGGACCACTGACACCCACAGCTGGACTGCAGCCCCATTTCCCCCCCAGCCCCAGAGAACACTGAGAGCTGCGCAGCAGGACCACAAGGCCAGCCCCGTGCGGGGCTCTCCATTCTGGGAGAGAAGAGGCTTTGAAGGAGGCAGACTCCAGGCCCTGAGCTCTCCTCACTGACAACCGCAGGGCTTCTACCAGCTGGCTAGCTGCAGGCACAGCCACAGCGCAGGTCAGGCAAGCACCATTCCCACCGTGCTCACCCCCACGGTGCAGCTCTAGCCAGCTCCAGCCTGTCTGACTGCATTTATCACCGCAGCTGTCAACACCTCTCCGGGCTCAGGTCTGCCCCCGCAGCCCTGTGTGCGGGGAGGTGAAACCACCCACTGCTCCAGAGCCAGAACAAGGAGGCTCCATGGGCCTGGGATAGGGGAAGGAGCCAGAGTACTGTGGCAGCAGCATCCTGTATCCATGTGGAGAACAGCCCTAAGAGACCTTCCACCTGCAGGGCCAGGGACCACAATGTCCCCAATGGAAATGCCTTCCATTTTGCACCCCAAAGGGCTCTCCTGTCTGTGGGGACAGTGACATGGCTGTCACTGTTCCTCAGCTTCCCCTGGATGCCTCTCACACTGCCCTAGCTGGGGGCACTGGGACATGGAGACGGGGATCCATTCAAGCCAGGGAACCCAGGTGGAGCACATGAGGGAGAAATCGCCCCACGGATGGCAAGTTCCAGCTCAGGATTCACCCCACATCCTGAGGCTTGAGAGGGAACCCCAACATCAGCCCTTTGGGACCAAGCACAGGCCCTGGATAGTCCTTGCTGGGATGACAGCCTGGTCCACTGGGGAACCCTGTCACCTACTGGGGGTGCAGCATGGATCCGGCACGGGGGGGACCCATCACCCACCGGGGGTGCGGTGCATCCCACGGGGGGTGCAGCCCTCCCTGCCCGCGGGGACAGAGGCGGCACGGTCCTCCCTACCCCCACGGGGGTG
>NW_010300631.1:431-2107 GCF_000700745.2 Antrostomus carolinensis | reverse complement strand
TGGGGGAGGAGCAGGTTTATTTTGGGGTGAAAACCCCCAAAATCACCAAAAAATGGGAAATTAATAAAAAATGATTAAAAACCGTAAATGTGGTTATTGGGGGAGGGGAGTGTCCCCTGCGGTGGCATCGGGGGGACACGGAGGGGACAGGGGGACAAGGGGCCAGTGGTGGCACTGGAGATGAGGTTGAGTGGGTGGTGGCACCCAGAGGGGACAGAGTGACATTGGGTAGATGGTGGCACCAGGTGACAAGGGGATTGCCATTGTGTTGATGGTGGCCTTGGGGACATCGAGTAGATGGTGGCACCAGGAGGTGACATGGGGCCAGTGGTGGCATTGGGTTGATGGTGGCCTTGGGGACATCGAGTAGATGGTGGCACCAGGAGGTGACATGGGGCCAGTGGTGGCATTGGGTTGATGGTGGCCTTGGGGACATTGGATAGATGGTGGCACCAGAAGGTGACAAGATAATATGAGGCCAATGGTGACACTGAGGACAATGGCCTTGGGGACATCAAGTAGATGGTGGCACCAGGAGGTGACATGAGGCCAATGGTGACATTGGGGACAGGGGTGACATGGGACTATGGTGACACTGGGGACAATGTTGGGTGGACAGAGGACACTGGGAGGGGACAGGAATGATGGGAGATGTTGGGGACAATGTGGTGCAGATGGTGACACCAGCAGGGGACAGGGTGACATGGCAGCTGACATCCCTGTGTCCACAGTGATGTGGTGGCCGATGTCCCCATGTCCCCAGGTGCCCACATCCATGGGGACATGGTGACCAGGTCTCCAGGTCATCTCTGGTGACAATGGTGGCCCATGTCCCCATCTCCCTGTGGCACCCAGGTGACTGATGTCCCCACGTCCTCCAGATGTCCAGGTCCATGGTGAGGTGACAGTGGTGGTTGATGTCTCCATGTCCCCATGTCCCTCAGGAGCCATGTCCATGGTGACATGATGGCTGATGGCCACGTCCCTCAGGTGTCCAGGTCCATGATGAAGTGACCAGTGATGTCCCCGTGTCCTTCAGACCCTCAATGACATGATGTCCTCCAAGTGACAGGTCCACAATGACATGGTGGCTGATGTCCCCATGTCCCTCAGGTGTCCAGGTCCTTGATTACATGATGGTTGATGTTCTGGTGTCCTCAGGTCCATGGTGACAGTGGTTGATGTCCCCACGACCTTCAGGGACACAGGTTCATGGTGACATGACATCTCAGTGTCCCTCAGGTGTCCAAGTCCATGGTGATGGAGCAGTTGATGTCCCCATGTCCTCCAGGTGTCCAGGTCCCTCAGGTACCCAGGTCAACGGTGACACGATGGACCATGTCCCTGTGTCCTTCAGACCCCCAGCTCCACAGTGACATGATGACCAATGTCCCCTTGTCCCTCAGGTGTCCAGCTCCAAGGTGTTTGATGTCCCCATGTCCCTCAGGTGTCCAGCTCCAAGATGTCTGATGTCCCCATGTCCCTCAGGTGTCCAGCTCCAAGATGTCCCCATGTCCCTCAGGTGCCCAGGTCCAAGATGTCCCCATGTCCCTCAGGTGCCCAGGTCCAAGATGTCCCCATGTCCCTCAGGTGTCCAGCTCCAGGATGTCCCCATGTCCTTCAAGAACTCACCTCCACGCTGTGATGTTGGTTGTCCCCAGGTACCCAGCTCCATG
>NW_010300631.1:0-386 GCF_000700745.2 Antrostomus carolinensis | reverse complement strand
AGGTACCCAGCTCCATGGTCACATGACACTTGATGTCCCTCAAGCCCCCAAGTCCACGGTGACATGTCGGTAGATCTGGGTGGCTCCTTTGAAGCTGGAGGCCACCAAAAAGTGACGGTCACCCACGGAGAGAGGGGCAAAGGCACGAGGTGTTGGGGTCAAGAGCTCCTGGATGGGCTCCAGGTGGCCACCAGGCCCAAGGCGGTAGACACGGCTGGGGGCGTAGTCGTTGCCCAGGATCACGTAGCGTTGTCCGGCCAACGCCAACGGTTGGAAAACCATCGAGCCCCGAGCTGGCACCTGCTGGACCTCCCGGAACATGGAGCCCTCCCAACGCATCACCTGGACACAGAACCATGGCAAGGGTTGGGTTGGGTTGGGTTGGG
>NW_010300630.1:925-1299 GCF_000700745.2 Antrostomus carolinensis | reverse complement strand
GGCTCCCAGGATGGCTGCCCCAACAACAGCCTGGAGCAGCCCCCCTACGTGCCAGGTACGGGGTGTGGGTCCCAGCCTCTGCCCAGGGGAGCGGGGAGCCCCGGGAGGAGCCAGGGGGATGCTCCGGTCCCGGCCGGGCTCTGAGCTCACCCTCACCTCCGTCTCTCCCGGGCAGGTGTGTTCGGGGGACGCCTCCAAGCCGGGACCATCTGTGCCTCCAGCCAGCAGTACCTGTCCTCCCACTACAACCTGCACAGCCTCTACGGGCTGACCCAGGCCGTCGCCTCCCACCAGTGAGCCTGGGGCTCCTGGGACAACTCCCGCGGGAAAAGTGTCCCCTGGCAGCAGACGCTGTCCTGGAGGAGCTGACACAG
>NW_010300630.1:559-905 GCF_000700745.2 Antrostomus carolinensis | reverse complement strand
CGGGGGGAGTGACCCCTCCCTGTGCAGTGGCACTTGGGGCGTGGGGGGCATTCGGTGCGTGGGCGAGGGTTTGGCTGCCAGCCCAGCGCTGGAGGGGGCTGGAGCTGGTGCAGTGCAGCTGTGCTGGCTCCTGCGCTGGGGAATTGTGTCCTGGTCACTGTCCCATGTCACGTGTCCCGTGGGCGAGCTGGTGCTGGGAGTCTGCCCTGGCATGTGCCAGCTCTATGCTGCCAGGAGCTGCTGGTAGGGGGCTGAGCCCCCTCCCCGGTCAGTCGGTGCTGAGCTGACCCTGTCCTGCCCGCAGCGCGCTGCTGAGGGTGCAGGGGAAGGGCCCCTTCGTCATCTT
>NW_010300630.1:0-520 GCF_000700745.2 Antrostomus carolinensis | reverse complement strand
GGGTGGAAGCCTTCGGCCGCGGTTGGGAGCAGCTCTATTACTCGGTCCCAGGTAGGCTGCGGGGTGCTGGGACCCCAACTGTTCCCGCTTTCCCCCCTGTGCCCCCCCCACAGCCGGGGGCTTCTCCGTGGGCTCCATGTCCCTGGTGCTGTGGAGCCCCGATGTCCTCTGTGTCCCCTCCGCAGAGGTGCTGCTCTTCAACCTCTTTGGGGTGCCACTGGTGGGTGCCGACATCTGTGGCTTCGCGGGAGACACGTCCGAGGAGCTGTGCGTGCGCTGGACCCAGCTGGGCGCCTTCTACCCCTTCATGAGGAATCACAACGACCACGGCGCCCGGGTGAGCACCGGGAGCCCTCACCTCCCTGGGGTGGGTGCTGTGGGGCTGTGTGAGGGTCACCCTGCCTGCGTGGGACAGTGGCTGGCGCAGCTGCGGGGCCGTGTGCCATCAGTGCCGGGCTCATGCCGAAGGGGATTCCATCCTGCAGCCCCAAAAGGCACCCACCGTTCCTCTCTGCGTGGT
>NW_010300629.1:363-1197 GCF_000700745.2 Antrostomus carolinensis | reverse complement strand
GGGGCCTGGCTGCCCTGTCCACAGCACCCCGGGGTGCCTGGGGCAGGGGGATACCCCTGGGATCAGGGGGTCCCCAGTAGGATCAGGATGAGACCCCTGGGGTTCAAGGATGCCCCATAGAGTTGGATGATGCTCCTGAGGACAGGAGATGGCTCTGTAGGGTCAGGATGAGGCCCCTGGGGTTCAGAGACACCCCATAGCATCAGGATGATGCCCCTGGGAGCAGGAGATGCCCAGTAAGTTCAGGATGAGGCCCCTGGGGTTCAGAGATGCTCCATAAGTTTGAGTGATGCTTCTGGGACCAGAGGATGCCCCATAGGGTCAGGATGAGGCCCATGGGGCTCAAGGATGCCCCACAGGGCTGAACGATGCTCCTGGGGTCAGGGGATGCCCCATAAGATCAGAGTGAGGTCCCTGGGTTGCAGGGATGCCCCATAGAGTTGGATGATGCTTCTGGGACCAGGAGATGCTCTGTAGGGTCAGGATGAGGCCCCCGGGGTTCAAGGATGCCCCACAGGGTTGAAATATGCTCCTGGGACTGGAGGATGCCCCATAAGTTCAGGATGAGGCCCCTGGGTTTCAGGGATGTCCCATAAAGTTGGTTGATGGCAGGGGGATGCCTGGCAGCAGGTTGGATGGGGCAGTCTGGGGGGGTCTGTGTGGGGCAGTGGGGCAGTCTGGGGGGGTCTGCATGGGGCAATTTGGGGGTCTGCATGGGGCAGCAGAGAAGGAACCAGGGGGCACAGCCCAATCCCTGTCAGGATGGTGTGAGCTCTGCCCCACAGCCCTTGGCAAGAGGAGAGGTGAGAGCCTGGTGACCCCAAGGACACCGAC
>NW_010300629.1:0-334 GCF_000700745.2 Antrostomus carolinensis | reverse complement strand
GGGTAAGGGGGCTGCTCTGAGCCCCCCCCTCTTTGTCTGAGCCAAAGCTGATCTGGCATCATCCCTGTGCCGGGCAGAGATGCTCAGGGCTGGGGCAGGACCCCAGCCCGCAGTGGGGCCCCCGCATCCCCTCACCCCAGCTCTTCCCAGTGCAAAGCGCCTGCGCCCAGTGAGCCGAGCGGTGACAGCTGGTGGGAAGCAGCTTTCCCAGCACAGTGACAAATTCCTCGCGCTCCGGGTGCTTTGCAGCCGCCGCGGCCCCGGCGGGGAAACTGCCCTGGAAAAAAAACCCCAACAACAGATTAAAAACTCTTTGGTTTCGGTGATGAATCCC
>NW_010300628.1:14756-19033 GCF_000700745.2 Antrostomus carolinensis | reverse complement strand
TATATAAATATATATATAATCCATCAATAATATGGATTTGCTGTAACCATTATTTCTGTGACTCAAAAAAGATATTTAATGTTTTTTATTTTAAGTCATGGTCTTTACTGTATTTTCTAGGTGTAGCAGGCTGCTAATTACGGGTTTTGGTCACTGCCTGCAGTTTAACAAAAAACCCCTTCAGAATATGTATATTAGTAAGTTTAAGCATAAAAGTGTCCCTATTCTCCATGGCCCCTCCTGAACCAAGGTCTCCAGTCCATATAGCTTTAGTATCTTTGGCATACTGCAAGATGGTTACTGTTCTTCAGCAGTTAAATATTACTGTACAATAAAATGAGGAATTTATTTCATCTTTTTCATCACTTGAACTTCATAGGATGTTATGAAGTTATTATGGCTCCTCCCTTTTAAAACACGTTGGCCTTTTACATGACAGATCCATGCCTGTCTCTGGGTTATGCCCTGACAATTTACCTGCAATTATTTCCTTTTTTTTTTTTATTTCTTTGTGATTACAATTGTTTTTCCAGTCTAGTTTACTCATTGCTTTGATTTCATGCTCATCATTTAGGTATTGTTGAAAGCTAATAGCATGATCACTGCTCTGTTGTAAATAGGACAAGACATGCTAGATGTATTATGGAGTTTATAATTGAAAACAGATTGATGACCATAGTTAATGCAAAAGAATCCTTCCTGGGTTTGGTTTTTTTCTGGTGGCTTCCAAATGTTTGACAAACTGATTTCAGTTTTGGAGCACTGGCTCTGTGGTCCATAACTAGTCTCCAAGTAACTTCTGCAGCTTACCTTGCCAGCTTTCTGTTTATTGGTTGTTGATGTTAATATTTGTACCTGGGGTTTACATCACTACTTTCATGGGGATGAGAGATGCGGTAGATGGGCCACATAATGACTTCCATTCCCCCCTTGGATATCCAGGGGTGTGATTTGACATCATACCCCTCCTGATTTATGATCTGCTGCTCAGGGCAGCCCTGTCCCCATCAGCCCCTCTGCACTGAATACGCTGGCCTGCAGTCTCACTGGCAGGAGATCACTTCACTCATCTCAAAGACAAGAAGTTCCTTTTTGTTGTTGTAAACTGATCTGATTCAACCCATGTCTGAAAAATCTATTTTATTATAGTGGGAAGGTACAGCCATCAGAGGAGAGACCTGTGCCTGCAGTTAGACAAGGTTAGGAATAATATTAAACTATACCACCAAGTCGCACTGATACTATTAACATTATCTGTGGGTTTAAAGGCAATTGCTCCAAGTTGCTCCCAAATCATTGAATAGGAGACTAAGAAATGGAAAAAAGTAAATAGTGAATTACATTATCATTTGTATTAACTCCCTTGTAATGGTGGTTTCCAGAATACAATCTAAATCCAAGTTATGAGTTGACAAAAAAGTTGTGTAAAGTATGTCCTTTCTTTTTGGAGAGGTCATTGTATGATATGTATATTTTATATGGAATTTCATCCCAAACAGAAGACTTTCTTCACTTTGTAGAAAGCAATCCTTCCTTTTGCAATTCTTGAAAGTTTGGTATCGGCAAGTGGGTTTTTTGCTTGTATTTTTTTGTTGTTGCTGTTGTAATCCAGACTCATATCTCAATTTCCTGTGTCTCATAAACTTATCTCTCTTCAGATAAGTAGGTGTGCCATCAGGTCATCTAAGTATTCCTGAGGGATGAACAGTGTGACCTTGCAAGCAGTTCAGAGTCAGTGCTCCCATTCACAATTATATTTCTTCTTTGCTTTTCTCAGTTTGTTTTTTGCCTAATCTAGTGACAAACAGCTCAGATGAAGAGTGCATCGATTTAGAAGAGTTTGGAGGAGCCCTGCATGAAGTGATGTAGGTCTCCTAAAAATACATCCTGTTCCTTTCATCTGTGAATCTTTCTAAAAGTGGCATGCTGGAAAGAGGGGTGCCTCGGAGAGAGTTCCTATGAATACAAGACAAAGCAAAAAGCTGGCACATGTAAAGAACTAGTAAGTGTAGCAAAGATTTAGGAATGTCACTTGCCATATGGGCATGCTGAGTAAAAAAAAAAAAAAGCAGCAAAGTGTTTCTGCCTTGTTAGCTGTGAGGTTTTTTAAGGACAAATACCTTTTTTTTGGCTTCTCTTCTGGTGCACTTGTGTTTTCAACCATGTAGATTTTTTTAGAAAATTATTTACAAAGCCCATTGCCCCCACTGATTACTTGTCTCGTTCCTTAGCAGCAACAATGCAGGTGACAATGGAGCAAACAATGATTATTTCACTGGAATATAATCAGAATTTCTACTCTGGCTGCAGATGGTTTCAGGTCTTGTGGCCAAAAAAAATAGCTTAAGTTTTTCAGCAAGAGAGTAGATCAAAAAGGCCTCACTCTTTTTCAAGTTCACAGCTGCCACTTAGATAATCTACCACTGCTTCTCCTATGTATTTTTTTTTTTTTTCAGTTTATTAAAAGTGTGCTATCCTCAGACTAGAAAAAAACCCAGCAAACCTGTCCTGTACATTCAATGCAATCCTTTGAGGCTAAAAAGATGTGAAGATTAGACATGTGTTATGAATCCCAGCCAGGAATCTGTCTCCATCCTGTGCCCCAAATTCCCTGAAGAGCTGAAGATGTTGTTCCTGGGCAAGGTCAGGCTCTCCTTTGCCTGGAGAATATTGCTGAATGAGCCTGATCCTCCCTGTAATGTTCAACTAGGCAGGGCTCCAGGCCCGCCCTGGTCACCCCCGTCCCTCCTGGCTCTTCCCATTCATTTTCCTGACATGCTCTCTGTGTTTTCTCCCCCCAGTTATAGTTCTGTTTTTGCATGTATGTTTGTGTGTGGTGCCCATGTAGCTTTCTTCTGCTGTAAGCCTAATTAAATCTAATTGCATTGCCTGGGTAGCCTTCTACAAAGCTTTGTCTGCAACATCCTGTTGAGTTTAACTCGAATGTGAACTCTGTGCACTTGTCTTTCTGAAAGCACGTCAAACGAGCCAGCCTAGGCTATATAAAGCAAGTGTGGTTCTGGCACACTCAGCTTAATAGTAGATACCAAGAAATAAAATGGAACACTCCGGCTGCTCTCTGTTCACCCCTTCTTTGCTTGGAATTGTAAATGCAAGTAAATATTTTGTAATTTTGGTATTTTTGATGTTTTTCTAACATTCAGGGATTTGTGTAGGTTCCTGAAGGAAGAAGGGGAGCTGAGGGTTAAGGTATTGCAAGTGCTGGAGCAAGGTGAGAGCTCAGTTAATGTTACAGGACACAGAGCAAGCTCCAGATAAGCTGCACCCCCCAGCACATCATTTTTCACCCCAAAAGGGGAAAGGCTCACGCTTATCAAGTGAACAGTGCACACTATCCCTCTGGGGCCTCAATGAAGCCCAGTTGGATCTACAAACTTATTAATACCTCAGTAGTTATGTTAATCTTATAACTAATTTATTTTTATGCTCAGGTGTAGTGAATAGCTTAAACTTGTATTATGTTCTTGTCTGTATGTTTTGTGAGGACCAGATACAAAGTTTCCATTAGGGATATGTATGGATATATAACATTATATATATAGGTATGGATATACAATATTAATCTTCATGATCCAGCTGACAGGCGCAAGGGGTGGAGTGTGTAATTGATTTATATTCAGATAGGTACAGTGTCCACCCCTAGGGACTCGTCCAGGGGGCAAGAGATGGAATTTTGACGGTACAAATTGAGATCGGTATAATGTGAACCCCAATAGCCTGGTCTGAAGGGGCAAGAGGCGGAAGGAGTTTGAGATAGGTAGTCAATCTAGGCTGTGGTGATGTTAATCCCAGTAACTTGTTTCTGCACATGTGTGTTTTGCTGCCATGCTGTACCAGCCCTTACAACCTGATCCCCAGGGACAAAGGGACGAGTTCAAAGAGAAAGTAAATTAAGATTGTGATGATGTTGATAGTAGAGTCTATAATGTATTTATAAGAGCAGGGGTGCCCCTGAGGAGGATGGTGGTCCACATCAGGGCAGGGATGACCCCAAGATGGTGATGGATGGCATGGAGCAGATGAAGAGAAATAAAGATGTCAAGTGTAGCAGAGAAAGAAAGTGTTAGGTATACAACCCCAACCTCCAGAGCTGCCCAACTCCTAACCAGAGGAATTGGGATGGACAGAGTGATCTGCTGCAAAAAAACTGGGGAAGCTGGGACAAGGAAGGAGGGGAAGAGAGAAGCGTTTGGTTTAGGTTGAGCCTAGGACTGGGGGAAGAAAGGGTCTTAAGTGTTTGCACTCCTTTCCCCCCT
>NW_010300628.1:10672-14731 GCF_000700745.2 Antrostomus carolinensis | reverse complement strand
CCCCCCCCCTCAAATAAGTTACCTGATCTCATGATCAGAAGTTGGTGTTAATTAGCAACAAATTGAATGAAATACAGAATTCCTGAGCTAAGATTTTCCCTGTGACCTTGCTGAAGGACCAGGAATACTCAGGTGAAATGGAAGAACAAAGGGCCAAAGAACAAAGAAAAGCTTTGAGCAGGAGGTCCTGGCTATCCAGAGGACAGGGTTCCAAACTAAAGAATACATGAGCGAGCAAGGGAGTTGAGGCAAGGATGCTTATTACTTTGCCTAGACCATGTATTTCTTATATTCCTTGGCTAAAAAGTCAAGAAAAGCACTCTTGTGAGATGCATGTGACAGTTCTGTGATGTGCCCTTGTGACTATGTGTGTATGTCTGTTTACACCTATAACACACCCAAGAAGTTAATCATAAGCCAAACAAATTGCATCTCAATCATGTGTTTGGGGTTGGACTGTGTTTAGGTCACTACAGTCTAGAGGGGTGAAGTCAGGGCAATGCTTCCCTAACTGGTCACTGTTTTAATGGTGTGATACCTCAAAAAAAGATAGGTGTCTTTTGGCTCTGAACTTTTTAAACTTCCAATCAATGTATCTTATAGTACTATTTGCTACTAGCTTAAGTATTCATCTGATATCACAAGTCTTTTCTGTATGAAGCTTGTTAAGAGATAATTATCAGATCTCCTCAAACGTTACTCTTGTGTGGTGGAATGAAGGCAGGCTTTCCAGTCCTCAAGTCATCTCTCTTATCCTGATACCTTATTTTTTTTACTTTTCTGAATTATGGACACCAGCAGATAATCTGTGGCCTTGCAATTGGAAAAGGGCAAAGTGAAGAGAGAATGGCCTTTGAACTTTTTCATTTTTGCCATTGAATTTGTCCTTTCCTTTCACACAGGAGTCTGGGTGTTTGGATAATACTGGACTGAGGCTAGGAATAGCCATGGTTCCTAGATTCACTTGTGTCTCTCTGTGATATAATGCAGACAAGTTGGGTTTTTTGTTTTTTTTCTAATAAATTTTTTTTAAAGTGGGTAGGTTCTTCCTCCAAGAGCTAGGAGCTATCTGTGTCTATTTAGTGTCTTAAAAGACCCTAGTAGATCCTACACAGAACTTCAGTTCAATGTTTTTAAGAAGGGCTAATCCAATCAGCTGCTTTTGGCATTAAACCTCAGTGCTTTGAATCATCCCTTCCCCCCCAACAGGAGATGTAGCCTCTGTTACTCACGAGCTACACAGGCAGCATAAGCATTACTCTGAATATGAAAGGAGCTCAAGCTAAATGCCTGAGGAAGCAGGTGTGAATTTTCCCTTCTGGATGCATCTGCATGGCATGGTGCAGAGCTGTGTAAAGATATTCTTATTTCCATGCAGAGTCCCACTTAAGTCAGTGGTTCTGTATTTACAGACTATTTGAAGCATCAGTTCCTCAGCTTCGGTTGTTAAAATATACAGATGCTTCACTGTAGCCGAGGCTGAAGCAAGATTTATATTTCTATATGTGCATAATGATGCAGCTAGACTTCATTCTTCTACACTTACACATTTCTCTGTTTGTCAGAATGACCTAGAACAGCAACACACCAAAGTGACTGCAGAGCATGAAAATATTACAGAATTATGACAAACAATACATTTCTATCATAAAGCTTTAACACATCATGTGGTGTGTATGTGGAAAAAAAGTATTGTGATTTAAGGTCTAACCCATTTGAGTTAAATTGCTGGGGGAAAGAAGGAAGGAATTGAGAATGCAGAATTAAAATTGGCTTTTCTGGAGCTCTTCAGAGCTGCAAAAACATATCAGCAATATGATACCCAGAGCACAGAACCACTGATCTTTGTTGATGGAGAAGAGCTTCATCCAAAATATCTCATGAATGTCACAAAAGTCACATTTACTATTCTGGTATATTGTCATGAACGTGTCTTAGATGCAAAAATTATATTTGATCTCTCCACTTCCTCTGCAGATTCGCTGTAGTGGGAGTAGGATCAGGCTTTCATTCGGTCTGTTGTTCTGCACGCCTGTCTGTCTGTCTGCACCTCCCTCTCCTGCGCTCTCTTTAATCTCTCTGAGCAATTTTCTCTCTTCCTGCAGGGGTGATTGAAATGATCCTTTGAAGCAACCAGCTTTGACATTTGGAGAAAAAAAAAAAAATCAAAAATGAAAGAATGCTGTAAGTAAGCAAAACATCAATTAAAGCTCAAGCAAAAATATAAGATTCTGATCAGTTCTTTCATGTATGCTTGAAAACTGCCCTGTGTTAGCAGAGGGGCTCATTAAAGGGTGCTTACAGGAAGTCCAGATTATTGAGCAGAGACACCCATGAGTGATATTGGAGACTGAATGTAGGAAAATTAAATGTTTACCACCCTTCACATAACACATGTTGTGACCTCCTGTCCAAGCAGCTCAGGAAAAGAGAAAACTTTTGTTTGCACCGGGGCTATTAAACACTGTTCCAGAAGTGGAAAGGGGCTCAAAAGGGTGTGTTTCTCCACTGTTGGTTTTGCTGAGAATTGAACCCTCTGGGTCCAGGCACATGTGTGTGCTTAATTGTACCTGTGTGACTTATCAAATATATGGCAAGATTTTAAAAAATATCCTTTCAAAGCCATGGTCTTCTGTTCTTCCACGGTGTTGTCCTCGTTATAGCTGTTTGGTAGATTAAGGAAGTTCTGAAAGTACAAACTTTACCTTGTATCCCCATGTCTTATGGACACCTGATATAAAAAAAGCTGAATTGGGATGTTGTGAGAGCTGAGGTCAGCACTTCTGCACACAGAATGCCTGTGGTTCATTGTTTCAGCTCTGATGACATTGTTGATAAGATAGTGATTATTTTTGTTGTGAAAATGATACACACCATACAATGAAGGGATGCTGTTTTGCCAGTTGATGGGGCTGGCAAAAAGGACACAGACACCAACTTGACAACAAAAACAAACTTATTTTACTCTAGTTAAAAAAGAAGAATAAGCAAGGTACAGAGTTAAACGGGCTGATGCACCTGATCATTCCTACATAGGAGAAAGCATAGTGATTAAGAAAGATTAATCACCAATTGCCCAAATACCTTCTCATCACCCAGATTGTGTATCAGCTGGGGAGCCCCTGTCCCAGGGAAGGATCAGAGAACTTTGCCTGGCAATCAGGAAGTCCCATGCAGTGCATCCACTCATAGGTGAGGTCTCCATCCTTGCTGTTAACAAACAAATTACGCAGAGAGAAGGGCACGGCCACATCTGATGGGGAAGTTTCGCCTCACACAGGCACAGCCAGGATTTGGCCAGGATCAGAGATGTGTCCGAGAAGCTGCAGTTTTGCTGTTCTGCCCCTGGCTTTGGATTGTAGGAGGAAAAGTCTCACAGTTTTATTTCATGCTGATGTGATACAGGCCGGGGAAAGAATCTCATGGTCACATTTCATGCTACTATAATACAGGTTGGGAAGTTCACTCAAAAGTCAACTCTGATTTAAGGCTTATGGTTTAAGCCTTTGCATGTCAGATGCCCCGAGTTCCCCCTCAGAGAGGCTCTCTGTGAGGCAGGGCTGGGGAGGACATCGTGGGCCAGCGGGTTCAGCCTCAGCCAGACAGTTCACAGACTCATAACAGTAGTGTGATACAGCTGAAAAATGAACAATTGTGGCATGCCCACACACTGCCTTTTGAAAAGCTGTTTAAGTGGAATGATATAAATCGTTCACATTGTTTTACTCACTTTCCTTTTCTTCTTTTGCTGAGTGAGGAATAATTTTCTGCAGTGAGGTTGTGCATTGCTGAGTTGGGTTTTTTCAGAAGCCTCTCAGTTCATTTAGTGTTGTTGGGTGGAAATGGTAGAGGAGTGAGATGGGTGGAACTCGGAAAAGGCCCTGGTTTCAGCCTCCCTGAGTTTTGGGTGTGCCCAATTCCTGGCATGGATGGTTTTCATTTAGTCATAGGGTTTTTGCTCCAGGCCTGCAGACAGTTAACACACAACCTTAAAAGTACTACCACAGCCCTCCCCTTGGAAAGATGCTCAACCACAGGAGGCAAAATGGATGCAGTGGG
>NW_010300628.1:7989-10630 GCF_000700745.2 Antrostomus carolinensis | reverse complement strand
CTGGGAGCTGGCTGCCTGTGTTAATAATGTGCCAGTGCAGGAGAAGTAAGTTTTCAGAACTGATTGCAGGTGGGTGTGGTACTGTGGTGTGAAGCCTTTTCCCTGCAAGAATCCGCAGCCTTTACCTTGCAGTGGCCATTTGTCACCAAACACTGTCCTAGGGGACTTGGGTACTTTTAGCTTGGCTACTTCAGGTGTTTCTCTCCAGGTTATGTGAACCTTGCCTGGCTTACAGCACAGGTGGGTATAATGCTCTCTCCCCATGGACTGCAGAAGGAGCCTACTCAGTTAGCTTAGAAGGCCAGCCAAGTGTTAGGGGCACAGCCCATCACACATGCTAACAGGTTCTTGTGTCCTGCTGCTCTTTCAAGGACACCATGCAGAAGTCTTGCTGCTGGGCCTAAGAACCTTTTCCCTTGGGCAACAAGAACTGTTTATGAACAGGGTTTGCAGGTGGACAGGGGTGTCTTTCTGGGGAGAACAGACTGGAGAATTCCTGACTGCTCTGGTCAGTCTCAGTTTCAGCATGAGGCAAGACAGCACACATGTATGTGGAACAGCTTCTACCTCCTTTGCAGTTATCATGGTGGTGCTCCGGAGATCTTCAGAGCATAGTGAAGAGTTGTGAAATATGTGGCTGCCTGGGTGGGAATTATTTCCTTGTGCACAAGTACAGCATAGGTTAAAAGAAAGTGGTTTTGGGGAAAAAAAAAAAAAGGCTCTGAAGTACTAAAATCTTGAACTGTTGGCAGAACAAGGAAGAGCTTGTTCTTTACTACTTCAGTCCTCGGGCTTTTGCTGACAATTATTTTGGCATGCATAACACACTATGACCATCCATTGACTATACAATTGACCAGGACTGTCCTAGTGTTTGGTTCTGCAGCCTTCCCTGATGCCCAATGTGACAGAAAATAAGATCTAATAGAATAAGTCTTGTGTTCCTTTACTTTTAAATACATGTATTTTAGTTTCCTGTTGCTCTCCCAGAGCAGTTACTGGCAGCAGATATGGTGATAACATTTTAAAGTTGACTCCTCTGATAGCTTCAATCAGATCTGACAAGGAGTCTGTTCCCAACAGATATTTGTTGGGGCTTCTTGGCTAAAGCATCTTCTCAGCCTTTTGACAAAATCAGTGTCTCAACACTGTGAATCTCACACCCACTACCCCCAAAATACCATTAGAGCAAGTGGCTTTCTTTAGAAATGTCCTTTTCCCAAGTTTTGCAGGCTGAAAGTTCCTCTGCAGATTTATTAAGTCTAGCTTGTGGGAGGATCTGCTTAAGTCTTCTCTTTACCTTCATCTGCAGCATATCAGTTGTTGCTGCCCTGCAGACTTGGTGGCTGACCCCTCAGCACACGGGACAGGCCCCTCTAGCCTGCCTGTGGGTACTAGTGAGGCTGGCAAGCGAGTGGCTTGGTGCTGGTCCTGTGAGCAGGACCTTGCATCACTGCCACGAGCAAAGGCCAGGAGGTCAATTCATGTCACTAGGTCACCTGGCACAGTTCAGAGAGTAACAACTACTAATTGCCATCTGCTGACCAACAGTGACTGCTATCCATGACAGATAGTATCTATCTTGTTTGTTCTGGCTTTGTAGATTATCTCCCTGTAAGAAGAGAGTAGCTGTGTGAAGAGGCCTCTGGAAGGAGAAGGGATGCTCCTCTTGGGGAGCAACTAAATCTGTCCAAGGGAGAGACATCTGGATTATGAGGTAGATCAGAGGAAGCAGCAGCAATTTGTATCACAGCAAGGTAGTGAAAGACTCATGAGAGAGGCAATGAGGACGCATGGAGCTCTGTGCTGATGTTAAGAGAAAACGTCTTGGAGAGCTGAGAGGATGCTGCAGATAGTTGTAACCCATCAAAAAACTCCAAAATATAGCTTGAGAGCTGTGGCCTGCCTTTCTAGGATACAATGGGCAGGAGGAAATGTGTTTATAAGCCTTTTAAACTATTCCACTGTCTTACCAGTTGTCTTAGCTAGTCACTTGGCATCTTTGGATCTAAAAAGTCAAAAAGACAGGTCTTTAGTCTAATAAAGACTGGCTTTTTGTAAATTCTAATGCCTTCCAGGTTGTGTTTGAGGAGCTCCCTGTGAAAGAAAAGATCATAACAGATTTGTACCAAAGCTTGGGCTAGTCTGGGATCCCATCACACAATCTGGCTGTTTTCATAAAATGGGTTAGCAATACGACCTGACTTGAATTGAATCATCATGGTAGTAAATGACTTGTTCTCATGTCAGCAGACTTAACAGAAAATCCTGAGACTGAATCATCACATCACCATGAAGATAAGGTGCTTATCACACATTAAACCTCTCCAAAGGTTGGGTCAGTAGCTCTGTCCAACCTTCCCTTCTCCACAGCTCTGCACAGACTAAACCTGCCCTGAGCCCAGGCAGAGGCATATCCTCCCCTGCTTCTTCAGGACTCAGCAGAGCTACAAGACTTGCCTCTGGTGCTCCAGACCCTCCATCCTCCTCTATCACCAACCTTAAGCTCTGGCAAAGGCAGAGGAAAATTCATTGGGGAGGAGGAGGAAGCTCTTTTCTGCCCTGTATTCACAAATACACTGGTGTATATTAAGTCCATACTGTCCATGTGAGAAAGAAGCACAGGAAAAGGAAAATGGGT
>NW_010300628.1:4440-7961 GCF_000700745.2 Antrostomus carolinensis | reverse complement strand
TAAGAAAAAAGCATAATCGGTGTGCAGCTGAACTTGAAAAATGTTACACAATATCACTCTGAAACTGTTCAGTGGGTTTGTAGCTGGTCTAACCAGTCTTTTGCATCATGGAATCTGCCCCTACATATTATTCATTAAACAAAGGTATTTATTAGAGCAGGAACTGCAGCACGTGGCGTAGATAGCATCTCTAGTGTAAGGAAAAAAGCTCTAACTGTTCTTTAGAACACATCTTGCTTTTGTGTGAATGGCAGGTCATGCTCCTCAGTGGCAGGGACAACAGGTTCCTGAGGAGCACACAGAGGACTTCCACTGTGGGAGCAGTTTGGAGCCAGCAAATGCCCTGCTGCAGCTTCCACCCACCTCCATCACCTGTGACTGCTGCTCCTGTGTTTCTGCATGTTCCATGCAGCTGCTCCTGAGGGTCAGCCTTTTAAATTGGCACCTTTCACTTTTGTTTTTTTCCCGCCATGGGCTCCTGGGTGTCTCATTTTTTTCAGGGGTCCACCCAAAGGTACAAACAAAAAAGCCACCCTGCTGGCAAGTGGGCTTACATTTGGCATGTAGGAGGCTGTAGAGTCGCTTGGAAGGCTTTACAATTGCACAGCTAAAAGGAGATTGAAAAATCTAGTGTAGATGGAAGCAGAAAGGATTATTATACTTGTACCCTTGTATGTTTCGGCTGCCTGATAACGGTGATATCAGAGCAAAGGCCTTCTCCAAAGGAACTGAATTACATTGGCTGTGTTTACCACTCTGGTGGCACACAAGCCTTTCTTCTATTTATTTGCATGGGTTGTTCATCCTTCTGTATTGAGAAATGTTTTCATCTTTTAAATTTCCTTGAACTGTTTCTCTTCAAAGTATCAACAAGAAAAACTCCTTAATGGCTGTACCTTGCTCCATGATCAAGGATGTTTCTCTTCCACTGAGCTGTTCTTTGGAAATGTGATGTTTTGACCGGGAGCCGAGTTGTTCATGATAGAAAAGCTGTTCTTTAAGCAAGAACACTACATACCTAGGTACGTACCTTTCCACCTGGGTATGCCACTTGACCTTTTGAAAATATAGAACTTGCAGACTTTGGGTCTTGACTGAGTAGCAAACTACCTACTGACATTCTGTTTTACACAGTTCCTAAAGTCTTTAGCCATTCCCCAGAAGAGACAATGCTCATGAACAGCTGGAATTTTCTCAGTCTCCTTTCCTCCACAGGGAGCTGTATAAAGGTGCCTGTAGTGATGCCTCCCTGTGTTATGTAGCCAGCAGCTTAAACTCAAGATACTGCCGACCCACAAATTTATAAGATTTGAGTTGATTTGTATTTGCTGTTGGAGAAAGGTCACCTATGAGTGCTGCTGCAAACAAGTGTCAGCCAAAGTGTAAATGAGATGGAGCTGATCTAAGCAGTCCTGGATAGCCAGTCTTCATGCAAACAGTGTATCTGGATATGTTAGGAGAGATCAAACTCTTTTTTTTTTTTTTTTTTTTAATTTGGAAACAGCAGTGGCTGTGCAAAGACAAATAGGATGTGCTGTTGGAGTCTTACAGAAATTTCAGATCTTCTTATGGTAATGTTTTTGAAAGAACTGTTACAGCAGTGGATATAAGGGAGCAAATATGTATGAAATATAATTTTATTACTTTTAGTCTAGCATCAGATTTGTAATGTTATTTATTAAAGTCATTTTGGTATATGGATTTTAAAGAAGATGTTGTTATTCCCTACAGCGTTACTAGTGTGCTGGTATTAATATTTAAAATCTGTTACATAGGACTACTGTGAGTTTGATCTTCAGGGCATTAAGAACTACTTAGAAAACAGACTTTCTTAAGGAAGAGCCTCAGCAGTGTAATAAACAAATTGTTTAAAAAACCACTTTAGAATATATGAAGTGAAAAACACTAAAATTAAAACATTTTTGTAAGAATTTGAAATCACTGTACGTGATACATGTGGGTTCTTTAGCCAAACATTTCTCCTTAAAGTCTCTGTGTCATTTCATACTTGCTTTCGGGAGTCTTGTTGTTCTGGAAAATTTAATTGTGATAACTCTGTGCCATCCTGACAAAGACCCTTAGCACTTAACAAATGATATTATGAGGTGTAAGAAACCCTTTTGCAATCAGGGAAATGCAGCCAGCACTGGCATGGAGTGTGGCAGCCCCTTAGCAGCAAGGCAAACGTGCTACATGGCACCATGGTCATGGAAGGAATAGTTCAGTTGGATCCAGTGGCGAAATAAACAGTGGTCCCAATTTATTCATCACCTAAGATCTTAGAAAGGATTGCCAGAGAAGTCCTATAACCTACTTCCCTGGATCAGGGTGAGCTACTGATTCAGAAGGACAAGAGCATGACAGCAAGAAAGCACCTGTGTCATTCCCTGCAGGGCCTGCAGCAGAGCAGTGCAGAAACAGGTTTTACATCCTGCAACGCTTTTTAAGGTTAAAAATATCATATTTTGTTTGTTTTTGTTAGAGCTGTTTTGCTTTGAGGAAGTCATCAGATACTTCATACAGCCAGGAGAGTCCCAGTACCTGCTGACCAACAAGAGGTGTGGGGACAGTCTAGACCCATGTGGAGCATGAGGGAGGCTTGAGAAATGGAAGGACATGGAGGGGACAGCAGTGTCTGCAGCCCTAATACATGGTGAGGGAGAGGGAGCCTCTCCAGAGCCCTCGGGAATAGAGTGAGAGGGCAGCCATATAGGTTGTTTTTGCGGGCAGATCTCATGTGGTAGGGCCCGAGGTACTCCCATGGCTCATGTCATCACTGCGCAGTTCCCTGATGTCCAACAGGAAGGTCACTGGGCAAGAGCCTGTTTCTTTGCCTGGTTCATAATGAACAAGTCACACCAAATTGAGTAGTTCAAAAGACAAGACAGAGACAGGTACTTCCTCAAGCACCCAAAGTCACAGCTGTGGTTTTGCTCCTACAGAAGCTGTAGGAGACCCGCCTGCAAATTCAACAGTTGAATCAAAGCAGGAACTTGGGTCCCTGGCATCCTGGGCAAGCGTTTTGTGTCCTTGGGTGCATTGTGTGTTGTCAGGGCAGCCTTGCTGATTTGGATCAAAAGTTGCAGTCGGGATTCAAGACTTTTTCCTAATGAAAGCTTCATTTGAAAATGGCCCCATCCTGGTTAGTTTGCAAGATAAAATAAAAGCAGGAGGAAGGATAGTCTCTCTCCCCTCTGTGGTTCATAGCCATCTAATATCTGGGATGGTGGGTTTGGGATTGTGGGCTCCTCTCAGACTTCACCCAACTGAGTGTGTTTGGACAATGCTAAGTGCAAAAAGAGCAGAGATCCCAGAGCTTCATTTGAAAATGGCCCCATCCTGGTTAGTTTGCAAGATAAAATAAAAGCAGGAGGAAGGATAGTCTCTCTCCCCTCTGTGGTTCATAGCCATCTAATATCTGGGATGGTGGGTTTGGGATTGTGGGCTCCTCTCAGACTTCACCCAACTGAGTGTGTTTGGACAATGCTAAGTGCAAAAAGAGCAGAGATCCCAGATGACAT
>NW_010300628.1:0-4429 GCF_000700745.2 Antrostomus carolinensis | reverse complement strand
CTCCTCCCAGCCACTGCACTCAGGGCTGACACTGCACCCAACTGCATCATCAAAGATGCCAGTTCCTGAAATGTCAGCTGAACTGCAGTTTCTTTTCTTTCTCTGCTGTCAAGTTGAAACCTCTGGTTTATTTCATATATCCTCCAATGTTGGCCAACACAATCCCAAAATAAACAATGGTTCTAATATTCAAATCTGTTTGTTTGTGCTGAATCCTCGGTGGCAGCCATCTCCTCCTGTACTTACATTAATCTTACCATAACACTTGGAAATATCTCAAGGTTGGGAAGTTCCTGGACCACAGAAAAGCAATGTGAGATGGGATATAGTATGTCTAAGGCACATATCAGTGGTACCTCGCTGATTTACCCCAGCAACTCCTACCTGCTTTTACATCTATTTTGGTGTAGGTATGCTTACGTGTATTTTGGTGTTTTACTTATAGTAGCTGTTTTGCAAAATAGCTATCAGTGTCTCAACTGGATGCTTTGAGAGCCAATTAATTAATGTTAGTGAAGCATTTGGTCTTCTTGGATAAAAGACACTACAGAAAGACAAATTATTATCTCTTATATTGTAAATCAGATTCTACTTCACTCCTAAATACTTGCTTTATCTAAAGCTGATAGCAAAACCCAAAAAGCTCATAAAAAAGGTAAGATACAGTTGCCTGAGGGCATCCTTAATCAGAGACGATCTTTCCTTTTCAGATGAAAAAAGACATCTGCAGTGAACAATTCCACTAGCCAAGAAACAATTTTAAAAAAAAAGGCTTACCATGCTAAGTTAAATAAGTGGTAATTACTCTGCGGCTAGAGAAGGGGTGTGGGAAGAAGACTGAGACAAGCATCCCATTTCTGAGCCGCTTAAGTGATGAAGGAAGCCAAAGTCCTATGGCTCCATGAAGAATCAAGTTGGAGGTCTTCATCCCAGCTGTCCCATAGCTGAGAAAGTTATTTAATCCTTTCCTGCACCTTGGTTGCCTCGGCAGATTTCCTTTTCTACTGGCTGCAACTTTTGCACTGCAAGCCCTATTTAAAATGCTGTAATTATGGTTCACCTTCGTTTCCCATCCTCGGCTCCTCTAACAATCCCTTGTGTAATTTAAGGAGATGCACCAGCAGGGACATGTAAAACAAGCGTGCACACAAAACCCATAGCTGTGTGCAAGAAAGTAAATCCAGCCTTGTATTAATTTTAACCAGCTGGTGAAAACTGAGCTTTTCTGTACTCTTACTTCATTGTTTAGAAAAAAAAAAAAGACTGTTTGCCGAGGTATTGTTCTTGCAGATGGAGGGAAACTTCCGCCTCCAGTAATATCTGTGGAATGAAGTTGCCTGGAGTGGGCCTGCCATGGCTTAATTGAGGACACTCTCTGGCAGTCACAGTCTTTGACAGTGTGAGCTGGTAGTTTTCCACAGCCTTTACCCGGTATCAGGACATCAATCTTTTTCCATTAACTCATCCTTTCTGCAGCTCTGTGGTTTCCTGTGCTTGTTCTGGTGTGAATTTCCTTCCATCCACAACTTTGTTGTGCAGCTTTTACTTCAGGAGGTAAGAGGTTTGCCCTTGTTTTCATAATTGTGAACTGCTGAGGGCACCAAAAAAAAGTGCTAACAGCTGATGCCCTACATTTTCCAAAGTCCTACATATTCTTTCTGCTGCCATAGCTGAGACATCTAAAAAATGTGCCACCTGAGTGTACCAGGCACCAGGAAATGTTTCCTTAAAATTAATGTTATGAATCTCCTGTCTATTTGGCAGCCTGAGACTATGAGCACCGGAGTCTCCAACAACACACGAATGACCGCGTTTCTGGCAGAGCTGTCTCAGAGCTTGGCCACCCAGCTCAGCGTGGCTCGTGTAGATGCTCTTGCTGCTCACCTCAGCCTTTACTGCTGCCACTCAGGCTGCCCTGGTGATTAACATTGCTGGCAGTGGTGGCCCTGCTCCTTGCAAATATTCCAGTTGATTTTTGTCATCGGATCAAGTCTCCTCAGGGACATCACCTGCAGAAGAGAAAAGGAGCTCATAAACCTGGTGATCCAACTTAAAAGGTGCTGCTGTCTCTGTCCACATCTCAGGCTATTTGTGTGTGATGCTGCTGCTCCCTTTGGTCACCCAGTGCAGTGAAATGAAGTGAGATGGAAGTTAGATGAGGTCCTGTCAGTAGGATAGCCCCCAAGACCTGGCCCCTCCTGTGAGGTGTATTTACCTCGCTGCCTAGCACAGACCTCTGCTAGGCAAGATCCTTCAGGGAGAGAGACCTCCTGCTCTGGCTGTACAAATGTCTGCCTCCCTCGACAGCCGACCAGGAGTGTCCTTACCTGTGCAAGGCAGCAGTTTGGGCTTGGGCTGAGTGTGTGTGCTCTGCCAGCTCTCATGCAGCCTGCTAGCAAAGCCACCTTTGTGAGGAGGTGAAGAGCAGCGAGGGAATCCTCTTCCATCACCACCCTGGGCGGCTGGCTCCAGGCACCTCCTGTTTTGCTGGAAGTGTTTTTTCAGACAGGAATCTAAAACTGGCTCTGGGAAGGGAGGACCTGACACACAGAATGGGGCTGAGCCACCCGTTGATTTGCCTTCTGCTACCTTCCTGGGCATGCTTTGGTCAATCACTTACGGTTTTATACAGGTACTGAGGAGGGCTTGCTTTCTCTCTAGCTGTGTCCTTTAAGACAGGGAAAAAAATCCACATCTGGTTGCTATGTAGAGGTAACTCTGCACCAGACTGTTTTGCTGCCCTGGGCACCTGGGCTGACTACAGCTGTAACCCTCTGAATCTGCTTCTTGGTGCACTTCTGCCACTATGGAACTGATGGGGAGCAACAAAATCCATTGATGCTTTCTCTGAACTGCTGCTGTCTCCACGTTAGAACTGTTACCTGTGCAGCTGTGCTGTACTGAGCTCTGCCCATCCGCTCTTGTGCTTATACTAGTAAAAAGTCTAAGTACACAGATTGGATCTTAGTAGGAAGATGTTGCCAGTGATATGTTGGGTTTTGTTGGGTTTTTTCTTTTTTTTTTTCTTTTTTTTTTTTTTTTTTCCTGAAGCAACTGGCTGCATTTCCCTATTACCAAAAGATTTGAGCATATTCTGACTGATGTTACTCCATCTGGCACCGAGATTAATTTGAATCCTTTGGTATTTTTTCCTGTTGTGAAAACCAGGCAGAACTAAAATATTTCTCACACCAAGATATGTACTGGGGTGGTATTTCACCTACCTGGAGTAATCACAAATTAATACTGCAAAATGTGGCTCTGATCCCATAAGATGTTCCTAACAAGAAGGGGGTTTGTGCCCATGCTGGCTTTGGTGGAAGGTAGCTGGGCTGAGGAGGGGTGCAGAGAGGCTGCTCATTTGGCAGTTGCGGTGATCCTCCTGGTCATCATTAAAATCAGCTGTGAGTACCAACTCTCTCATTTTTATGTTTGCTAGCATATGTAGTATGTAGTTTTTAAAGCAAAGCTTTTGGAAAACTTCCAGAGAGAATGTAAACTGGTTTTGCTTTGTGAAATAAACAAGTGAATGTATTTGAGGCTTCTGATGACAAATTCAGATACCAAAAAAGCATCATTTAACAGTGATTCTGTAACACTTGTGGCTCAAAGACCCAACTCTGGTTCCTTTGCATGTTAATTAAATGTGTTTTAATAATTTGGTTTAGATTTTCTAAAATTGAGACAACTTAAAAGAAGACAGTGATTAAAATGTCTCTTCCAAGGGCTTTAGTTTGTCCTAGAGACCTACTGTTTGAAAAAAATGTGAG
This sequence comes from Antrostomus carolinensis, assembly GCF_000700745.2. Classification (NCBI taxonomy): domain Eukaryota; kingdom Metazoa; phylum Chordata; class Aves; order Caprimulgiformes; family Caprimulgidae; genus Antrostomus; species Antrostomus carolinensis. Next base: position 659 of record NW_010300628.1, on the reverse strand, counting down.
ATCTGGAGAAGAAACTGCTCCCTGATCCTCAGATTAACTCTTCTTTGCACTCAGGGACAAGGGTAATCAGGGACATTCCTTTCATTCCTCCACCGAAGGTTTAGAAGGGCAAAGTTGTCTTCCCCAGATTTTTGGGTCAGTTAAGCTGAGGAGATATCATGGCTTTCTTCTGTGCAGGAGTATCATTTTATAGGTTACGTGACTCTTGGACTAAGGGATGAACTTGATTGTTTCACTGTTTATTTGCAAAAGGTACCATGAATTATGCAGGTAAAAATGCCCAGTGACAGCTCGGGTGCTGGTGCTGTCTTTGCAGTCAGGAAATAGTCAGAGTTTGCTTTATTAATTGCTTTTAAAGTGTAACAATTTGTCCTGAACACTGCAAAGGAGGACTCCTTTGTATGATCCTTACTTCTCCTCTATCGGATTCCTTCATTTAGTGTTATGGTTCTAAGTCATTACAGTCTGAACACATATGGATCAGATCAATCTGGTAACTCAATGATCCCCAGGGAAGAAAGTGAAGCGTGAGGAGCCCTCTCTGATCAGAAGGACACGTTATTTTGAAGCCTACAGTACTGTGACATGATGCTGTGGCATTAACACCCAAACACAGCCATCACAGGGCGGTCGGGGTTGGAAGGGACCTCTGGAGACCA
>NW_010300627.1:6420-11168 GCF_000700745.2 Antrostomus carolinensis | reverse complement strand
GGGCCCACATTTTCCCTAGTTTTCCTTTTCTGTCCAACATAATTTCTCTGTAATCTTGCCACTACCAGCTTGGATGACCAAAGGTGGGTGGTAGTCTGAGGGCCACATTGTGTAACAACCCTGAAAGTCACTGTGAAAAAAGAGCTCACGGAGGCATCTGAGGTAATAATTTACTTATGGGAGCCAGTCCTAATGGCTGGCAGCATGATTCTTTTCTCGTTGAAGCTTTCCATAGTGTCCTGTACACCTATCATTTCCAGAGCACAGACTAAAAGCTTCTCAAAGGCTGACATCATTTGGTTCAGACTGCAAGTTTTAGAAGTAATTTGAAGCAAAATCTAGCATAACTTTATGCTTTTTGTTTGACTAACTCTGCCACAGCAACTGGATAGTAAAACGTGCCTCCTAACAGGTGGATCTGATTCTGAAACAGCAATGGTGGCAGGTGAGATATTTTAGATGCTCACAAGGGTTGTGCCTCCTTGCATTCAAAATACCCTTCTGGACCACTGGGTCATCTTAAAAATCAGTAGAGAGTAATAGTGTTTTGGAGTTAAAGCTATTAGTTGTGAGAGACTCTGTACTGAATACACAAACTTCCTATGTAACTTGGAGCATCAGTTTCTTTGGACAGCAATGATTCTTGAGTCTTGTAGTGTTTTGGGGGTTTGGTGGTTTGTTTGGGTTTTTGTTTTTTTGTGGTTTTTTTAAGCAGTTGGTGCAAAAGACTGCAGCTGAAATCAGGGCTATCAATGCTGTTGAATCCACCTTTTGTGGGTAAGCTGCTAATAGATTATTATTTAATTGTCGATGATAAATCATGCTTGGTTTAGTGTGGGAGGAGCCTCTGGCTTGTCTAGCCTAATCTTTGATCAAGTTGCTGATTTTTATAGGGGGAAACATTATGTAGCATTTTGATTCTGGTTGAAAATATTTCAGATAAAATGAACTTTGCTCTAGATAGGTCTAGTAAGCAGTGTGACTAGTACATTAACAAACCTACACTTCATGTTTGCTTTCGACTTCCAGTGCTACCAGATGATAAATGAAGAAGAGGTGTGAGACATTAACTGTGGGGCCTTATGCTGGGGGCCCTCATATCTACTCTGGAATATTGAGGATGAATCTGCAGTTTGATCTGGATCAGCTTTCATGTTACCTTCACTCCTGTTAGTGTTGTCCTTTCTTGCATGAGAGTAATAGCCCTTACAGGAGAGATGCAGTTCATGTATTGTTCTCAAATATGAAGCCTACAGAGTTAAACTCATGTTGAATACCCACGTTTCTCCTGTTCAAACACTTTGAGGCTTGCAAAAATGCTTATCAAATTGAGCTAAATTAGTGTACTACAGATTTGAGATGCTCAATTTAGCATTACTGTGAAAAATCCATTTGGGATAATAGACTTTGCCATGGGGATTTAGAAGAGCCACCAGGAAAAAAAAAAGGGGGGGAGGGAGGAAGAGAGAGAAGACTTCAGTCTTGGATTGCTAATTAAAAATTAGTAGCATTGGGAAATATTTAATGCTTTAGTCTAATTTTTGACAAATATGATGGATCCTCTAGATAAACTGATGTGGAGAGATGCTCAAGAAATCTAAGAAGTTTTAAAATGGTTTCTGTTCTGCTACACTATTCTTGTAGTGGTTTTGAGTCTCACCTGTCTTTATAGATGACCTGGGCTGAAAAATGGGATAGGTTAGAGGGCATTTATCGCTGATGCAAAGCTGTTGGCCTCCAGAGCAGCTGTTGGTTTTACACAGCACTGGTGTTTAGAAAAAGGACTGTATTAATAGAGCCAAGTGAAATTTAACAGTATAGAGCACAAGGTTGTTCCCTTAAGAATAAAGAAAGATTTTGCTGTGAGATGTGGCTTGTCACCTTGTTGCACTGGTAAATCATAGGAAAAGTAGGTGCTGCTAATGCTATAGACATTGCGGAAGAGGCAACTGATCCCAAGATGTATTGGGTGAGAAATCAGTCAGGAGAGGTTGAAATAATACTAGTGCCAGCACAAAAGGTGAAGTCTTTGCAGTAATGGGTACACTGTTGAAATGACAAAGTCAAAGCTGTTTTTCATCCCTCATTTCTGTAATCCATGTTAGGTCTTGGAGATTTTGGATTTTGTTTATCCTAGTGAAACTGAGCACGTCTAGGCATGCCATTGCTCTTTGTTAATACACAGCAGGGTTAAATAAAAGGAAAAGAGAGAGAAGTGAGGACAAATTGGTATAAGCAGACAATGGACTTGGGCTACAAATTAGGAGACTGAGTTGAGTTGTAAGAGGAAAGTGATTATTGTACATATCTTGACAGGGGTGGGAGAAAAAAAAAATCTTAACTGGTTTCTGGACAGGAGCCTTCATAAATCTAGAGAGTATGTTATAATTGACTTCTGTGGCAAGGTAATTATGTCTGTCATCCAACAGGCCTCTTCTAGGCTTGCAATTATATGATCTACTTGGATTTAGCTTTACAGAAGAAGAACACAATACTGTTTAATGGAATATTTGTAAATTCTTGTGTAACAAATTATACATTTATCTGTTTGCATAAGTAAGCTCCCTTCTGTCCACTATGGGAAAATGAAATTAATATCAGTATCCTCTGCTCCAGAAGGAATATTCTGAATGAAAAATGTGTTCAGTAATTTTACTGCTGGTAGCTATAGCATCACTTTTCTGATATATTAGTGATTTTAATCACAAATTTTAACTTTCATAAAATTGTCATAGAGAAGAAAGTCAAATGTAATATTAGGGGAAGAAAAGTATGCTGACAATGATTGGAAAGCACTTTTTTTTTTTTGGTGAGGTTGTTTACATTTTGCTGACTACTCCACAGGAAACAATATATTGTGTAATGTAGATTTTGTAAATCCCATTAATTTCTCACTGAAGTTGCACCCTCCCCACCCTGCAGGGAATACTAATAATACTGAGTATAGGGGAGGCTGCCATCAGTTTAATTACCCAGAAGACCTTCTTGTCACCACTTTGAATGCTAGTTAAGCTGCTGCTTCCATTTTCCCCACTACTAGAATCTGCACCCTACTGAGCAGGAACAGTCTGGAGTTTGTTCACGTTTCAGTATGGAAAATTGATGATCACTGTTGGGAGGGAAGAAGAGAAGTATTATGACTCTAGACATTGTTTTCTGGACTGGATCCTTGAGGTTGGATTCTGTATCTGAGATGCCGTAAAATAACTTATTGGGGAATTCAAATGTGTTTGTGAAGAACGTTTCTGGAATAAGTAGAAGAGTGCTTATGCACTTGCTAATGAGGAAAAATAGTTCAAAGATGTATACAATAATTTTAGTATAATGTAGAGTGTGGTGACAAATATTAAAAACATATCACCTTGTAAATAAAGAATGCTTTCTAATACTAAAATGCTTAGAGCTACTGGTTTAGCCAAAGCAGTATTTCTTTTATTAAATATGCTAAATTTCATTAAGGCTGTTCTGAACTAATCTCTGACCTATAAATATATTCCTGCAAGCTTGCAAGATGTGCACTTTTGCCCAGCTCATTGTATTCTGCCCCGTGTAAAGCTGAACATCTTGGGGACTGAATATTGATTTTTTGTGAGAGTGCTGTGTTCGCTACATTTCAATTTGGATTATGTGAAAGCTGGACTCCTTTTTGGCTGCAAGTGCCCTCAGAAGAAAACTTCAGTTTTTATAAAGAATAATAAATTGTATAAAGAACTATAAAATCAGAGGTAGAGTGTATCATTTTGGAGAGAGTTTCAGATATTGATGTGTTTTGGGGTTTTCAGTATAACCAAAAAAATTGACGGCTGCTGCTATGCTGTGTCCCTGTCCTGTCTCTCTGGTGCACAGGGCACCATGGCAGCAGTGGTTCTTCAAGTAATACTGTCTGGCTGTCCAGCCTCTAACTTGGTGCCTGGAGTGCCAGCACTGACCGAAAGTAAAATTGGTTAGGAGTTTTGTTTACAAAATTGAAGATGAAGGGCTGGCTCTTCCTGTGGGTGTTCATCTTCATGGACTTTGAAGGCCTCTACTGATTTTAAAATCTTCTCAAGACACCACTTTTTTTTTCCCCCTATTATTTTAATGTGTTAGGTAGCCAGCGTATAAAAGCTAATGAGGACAGTGTTGCAACAGAACAATCTAGAAGTGCAAAGCTTGTAAAGACCACAATTTAAATTGATGTGATGATATCTTCTTTGCCTCTAGTGTGCCTTCAGGAAACAATCTCTTTTTCTAGTGAAGAAAAGCCTTCTTTATAATATGCATCTGTTTTTTATTTTCAAAAGCTTTCACTGAAAAGAACTACTTGTGTTTTGTGAAGAGTAGACTGAAAGCAATACAATGTTATAAAAACCAGCACAGTGAATAATCAAGAGTATTCAGATAGCTGGTGGTGTTATAGCCATCGTGAAAGGGTTTTTTTTTTTTTTTATTTTGTGTAGGTTCTTTTGTTTTGTTTTGTTTTTTAGGAGAAGGAGCAGAGCACTGTTAATGAAGCTACTGCAGTGAGGAGCTGTGGAGGCTGATGCCTAACTGGTACAGAATGTTACAGCCATAGGGAACAATTGTTGTGGGGGATATGCCAGTAGGTGGAAAGGGAATAGCTGTCCTTGAGCACAGGGAAACCAGAATACTATGAAAATGCTACTTGGATATTCAGTGGTATTTGATATGCATCTCTTGGGGTAAATGTTTTTAAGACAAAGTAAACAAGGAAAGAGATGCTGGACTCCAGCCTTAGTGATATATCA
>NW_010300627.1:0-6399 GCF_000700745.2 Antrostomus carolinensis | reverse complement strand
AATACTAATGAGACTTGCAATTTTGTTTTCAATATAAAGTTTGCTTTTTATAATGGATACTATTCTACCTACCTCTGCCCATAGGATGATATAGCTCTTCACAATGATATCGATAACATTATATTATGAGAAACAGATCTGTGGAGTTGGCAGATTTTATAGATCTGTTTTTATTGATAATGTTAGTATTAAAAATCTTCATGTGGAGCGATCGTTAAAGCTTATTTAAAAACCCTTAGAGTGTTGCTTGTAGCTCAAATACAGTGTAAGGAATTTAATTCTTAATTATATACAGAGGGATATATGAAATTAAATTTGCAGTCACAATGCATTTCTTGTTTATGAATCCATAATATATTATTGTTTCTTCAGAGAATTGAAAAGATGCCATTAACGTAAGAGATGAAAGTATTAATTAAATCAGTGGTGCAGCACTGGGCTCTTCGGGAAAGAGAACTAGGTAGCTGCTGCACTGCTGCCTTTCTGTAGCCTCCTCTGCTAGTCATGGTGGTGATACTTAGATAGTGAGTTCAGTATTTTGACAAAGTGCCAAACTTAATAATTTAAACCACATTCCTTGCTCTAAGTGCTGTATGGAAGTGACAAATAGCACTCCAGAACTAATTCATGGCTAAGGTTTAGATTTTGCCATTGTTAATGGTTAAGATTTTTTTTTTTTTTGGCCTTCTTTGTGTTCAAGATAGCTAGTACAAAGGCAGTTGCTAAAGTTTGCTAATATTTGTATTTATTTACAATATATAATTGGATTTCTAAGATTACTGACTTGATTCCATCTATTTAAGGGTGTATATGGTTAGTGTATGTGAGCCACATGTTTTTTGACATGATTCTCATTTAAGTCTAGGTGAAATTTTTAGCAGGTATTTTAAAGCAAAGTTGAGGATTTAAGTAATTAAATTGACTTTAAATTAAATTAAGTAATCTGAAGCAGTCTGCAAGTTGGTGTATGTCTGTTTAGCTGCATCACTTTGAAGTCCCAAATGATTGAAATATTTTGTCATTGTTCTTTAAAACACACAAGATGTTTGTAGTTGAAAATATTTATTTGAGTATTATTTAAAGCATTTATTTGAAAGAACTCAAAACTTAACAATACTTCATTTTGGTGAATCAGGGGATTTTGAATGAATGATATTGTATGAAACAAAAAATAGTGATTTGTTCTACCCTGATCTGCACATATTCTTCCTGTTGCTCTGCTTTTATACCTTGCTGAAGTTTGAGTATGTGTAGAAGTTTACTTATATCTGTATGCATAACAGATGCATAGGATCCTTGCTATATGCAGGTCATGGAAAATGAGAGTATCAGGGTGGAGACCAGAAGTTAAAGTTCTACTCATGTCATTGATTTCACTCTGGAATTCTATTAAACTTTGGCTTTCTAGCAAGCATACTTGAATAGCTCAGTGCCTTGGAAAGATTCTTTTTAGGAGCAAAGCTGCCTGGTCTTTGCACCTGGCTTCATGCAGCACGCACTCAGGTGCAGGAGTGGGGTGCTCCATTTGAAACCAAGCCTGAATTAATGTATTGGGCTGCCATTTGGTGCAGAATATGTGGAAGCGGGTGCCCGGTTCTCCAGTGGCTCCTCTCTCTGTGCACTAGTCTCTGTTGCCTTGGACAGCAGGTGATGCAAACTGGACTGCTGGTTGACAGCCATGTGATGGAGCCTAGGACTGTAACACATCACAACAAAATTAACCTTGGCTGTTCTCTCTGTGCACCAGTTGTTAATGTAGAAGCACCTGATAAGACAAACTGTTACTGCTTCTCTGATGCTTGTATCATATTTTAAAACAGGTATATAGAACAACTGATTTCTATGACCTCAGAAATACTTAAATACCATGCTTTACCATACATAGCCACCCTCTAACCCCTAACAGTTTATTTACCTAGATTTCTAGGAAAGCTATAGGCATACTAGACTATATGACAAAAATCTGTTTACTCTAACCCAGGGGATGTTGTTCTTTCTGTGATTTGGGGGGGTTATTTTAAGAGATGAGTTGGAATTTAAATACTTGCCAAGAAGGGCAGATAATCTAAACCTTTAATTATCTGGAAAATATTAGGCTGAACATTCAGCACTGTAATTAACTTAAAATGACTAGCTGAGGCTGGACAAAATGTTTTTCTTTGTCACTTTGCTTTATGCCTCTAGCTTGGATGAGAAATTAAACCTGCAGATGCTGGAGGGACTGTCAAAACAAGACAACCGAAACAAGAAACAAGCCGCTCTGTAATTTCTATGGATTTTTCTAACTTTTTCAACTTGCCTTCTGTAAAATAACTGCAACATGCTATATCGTTTACTACTGATCTTAATTAAACTCCAGCCGCTCTGTAATTTCTATGGATTTTTCTAAAACTTTTTCAACTTACCTTCTGTAAAATAACTGCAACATGCTATATTGTTTACTATTGATCTTAATTAAACTCTAAGGTATTGTTCAAGGAGATGAAATCAACAGATCAAGTTGAACATAAGGAGAAAATACCAGAATCTAGAAGCAGACAGCATTTAAGTACAAACACATTGGGAAGTAATTCAGCCTCTGGTCTAGTCTTGGGGGCAGAGTGAAACAGGGAGCTTTGCAATCAGATGAGTGAGAACTCCCTTGGAAAGAGACCTGTGGGATGTATCTGTGATGTGTGGCTTTTCTTTAGTCATCTCTAGGCATGGACAAAAGAGATGATTCGTAGCAGAGTATTTATATCAAGTAAGCATGAATACAAAAAAATGCTCAGTTGTCAGTGGTCTTAAACAAGTTATAAATGTAATGAATGTAGATTGGCCTGGTACCAGAAGAGAGTTAAGGGTTGTCTGTGAGTGGATCCCAACAGTGGCCTTGAGTGTTTCCAAGTCAACTGGATGTCAGAGGAGTTCAGACACCGTTTCTAGTTTTGATTTATGGCAGGCACTAGTGAACTCCTAACAGCTCTTTAGATGTCATTAATGAGTAGAATATTAGATCCTGAAGCAGAGTATCTGGACTGTTTGAGTTCTTCCAGTCACTTATGTACGCTGCTGGAAACTTCTACACAGATAAGGGCATCCTGAAGTGCACTTCATTGACAGTATGCCAGAAGGTCGTGATACACAAATTAATACTTCCCCACTTTTGGCCAGCCTGAAGTCAGAGAAGTTTTTAAGTGTTTGCCACCGAGTCACTTATTTTTATGGTCTTTGTTGTGCTTGCTCTGCTTGAAAGCCTCTATTTCTGGAGTTTGTGTCAGTGTGTGGAAGTTGTTTGAAATGGAGAATGCAGACTGCTTCCCTGTAGTACACCTTGACAGAGGTTTCAAGAACCCTCTTTCTCCCTGTCCCCCAAAGGGTGATTATTTGGAACATGATACAGAGTATCACCCTTGGACAGGTAGGAGTCTATGCTTAGACAGCACAAGAGGGTGTTTAAAATGGAAACGTGCCCTACTTTGAAATGCAGTTCTTGACAGGTATAGAACATTTTTTTTTTCTACTGTGAGACTGGTCTACATGGAATCTAGAAAGAGCACAGAAGAAAGGAACAGTGAATCCAATTTCTCTTAAGGGCAGACTGACCATCTGACCTAAAAACTTGCTCACCATTAAGGCAATCATTAGTGTAATGATAGTGATGGATGTGCGGATCTTACATAAATCACACCTCAGCTGGTGCTGCTCCATCAATTTCCATTCATATGTTCTATGTTGGCGGTCATTCCTGAAGGCTCCATGCTTGAAAAGTGTGGTTTGTGGTCGTCCCCACCTTGGCTTGGAGAAAATATTTCAAGTGGACAACTAAACGGTAGATTGCTTTTGCTAGAAATTCAGGAAATAGAAACTATTTCTGCAGCATGGTGCTTAGTGGCTAGTGCTTCATGAGACTTGGCATTTCTTTGCTTATGTTTTTTTAGTAACTTGAATAACTATCTATAGTTCATTTAGCAGGTGAGGAAAAGGGACATAGATGCTACTTTTGATAGTTTTATAGTAATATTACTGATTCTTAAAACCATTCACTACAAACGATACTGTGATATAACTTGGTAGGTGATACAGCATCAGTAGTATCAATGAATTGAACAGAAGACAAGATGATGTCTCCTGCAATATTTCTTTGTAAATATCATTTTCTTTCAGTCATGAGACTGAGATTTGGAGTGAACAAAATGAGGATTTTCTTTTTAATCCGTCATTTTAGAACTGAGAGAAAAGACAAGAAAAAAATGACGAGAAAAGGACTTGGTGTGTCTGCATAGAAACCTAAAGAAATCTGAATGACAATGAAACATTGGCAGAACTTTTCTGGAAGCTTTTTGTTTCATTGCATATTACTACTTTTTTTTTTTTTTTCATTGATCTCTGCAACAGAAGTGTGACTTTTAATTATTTATATATATATATATAAAACAACTTCACCTTGCTTGCTTTCACTCTTATGTGGTCCTTAAAAAAAACCCAGCAAGTGTGAAGGATGCTCATTCTTCCAGGGTATTAAAGAACAAATGAGTACGTTATGACTTTCAAGCCTGAGCAGCCTCTGCCTGAGAGATCCAGCTATGGTGTTTTCTGACCAAGAAAGGGAGAGAATATGTAATCTAAAGACTAGAGAGAAAAAAAAAAATGATGAGAACTTCTGCTTGAGGAAGTCCTCTGGTGTTGTCCTAAGAAACAAATTATGCTTCTGTATTGTATGGTTTAAACATACTTTATGTCTTCAGACACAGTAAGACTAGGAAGCTCTGCTATTGTAAATCAATTGATTCAGGTAATGAAGAATGGAAATCCTACTTCCTAAGTGCTTATTCTGTTTAAATTTATGAAAATGTTAAAACATTCAGTAATTGCATGCTTTTGAACTATTCTATTACTTACAAATACTTACAATCCATATTTTCCACAATGATCTTAATTTAAATGAACTCTGATGTAACTTTAAAAGATAATTTTAAGTGGAGATCTGTAGTTGACAGCTTCCGTGATCATAACAATGTTTTACTGGTGTCTTTACTCCAGAATGTTGACACTTTTTCAATATTTGAACAAGTCCTGCAGGTAGCAAACATGTCCATGTTAGAGCAGGATGAGTGAACTTGAAGGAAAAAATGATTAACTGCTTGATTTTTATCTTTATTATGAAAATAAATACTGTTGTAATGATTGAACTATTTTTTTTTTTTCAATATTATGATATCTCTAAAAGGAACACAAAATTTTGAAGATGATATTCAAGGCTGTGTATTCCTTCTGCAAACTCGAAATAGTATGAAAAACTCTTCTAAATCAAGTTAAAATAATTTTTGTTTACAGATGTAGTTGTAACTCAGGATATTATGAATGAGTTCTATAGAGACACCTGGAGGATATTACTTTGAAAAAATAGCTTTTGTTATCTTTAAAACACTCAATTTTTTTTTTTCCACAGGTATAGTTGTGAACAATGTCATCTTCTTCTCTGCCTATACCATATATAAAATACAAACTTCTAGTTTAATGTAAAGGATTTGGTTAGATACTTTGGTTTTCCTGATATCTAACCCTAACTTTAATGCTTCAAAGAACAAGCAAAATTCTTAAACTTAGTATGATATTTATTCATTTAGCATATGGTAAATGTAAGCTTAGATTCCAAAAATATTTGAAAGTTATTGCTAGAAGATGGTCCATTTCTATGAGGGAAATAATAGATTTTCTTTCATTTCTGAACAGAATTTTAAAGATCAGTGATAGAAAGCAACTTATTCAAGGCAAAATATCACACAGTGGTTTTATTTCAGCCTGTGAAGACAGTGGTTGGGGAAAATAAGCATATCCTCATTGGAAGACTACGACAAATTACTTTTTAACCAATTTAATTTGCTAGATGTCAGATTGGTGTTTTACTAGGAGGCTTCATATTCTTTCATCTGGAGCTGATCTTCCAGAGGAATCCTCTTGCTAGATCAGCTTATCTTTTCAAACGAGCTCTGTCAAATTTATTTTTTGAGTAATCTCAAAGGCACATGGCTCCCTGCCTTTGCTATTTCCTGGTTTAGGAAGGAGGGGGAAAAGAAGGAAACAAGAAAATGAGATAAAGTGGAGATCTGCCTCCTGAACTCCTTTCTTCCTGAGATAAGAAAGCAAATCCAAGGATCCAGCTACACTAATAATGTCTCTGACAGAAGCCAATATTGGATGCAAAACCAGAGTAACCACATCTGATTTTTCCTACCTAATTTTCCCTGCTTTCAGTGTGACCTGTAGAGGGAGACATCAAATCCTGATACAGCTGCTGTTTATCATTGTACCTTCAACTGAGCAGTAGCAAATGCTGTATGACAACAAAAATATTTTCAAAAGACTGTTTTTCCCACTCTCTAATCTGCTGGATGTGACCCCCCCTGCCGCCTGCCC
>NW_010300626.1:440-697 GCF_000700745.2 Antrostomus carolinensis | reverse complement strand
TGAGCTCAGGGTTGGCCCAGCCCTGCCACGTTGGCTCGCCAGCAAGCGGGGCTTCTCCGCCTGCTCCTCATCCCAGCAGGAAAAAAATAAACCAGCGCCGAAATTCTTCCAGGCCACTGTCACGAAACCACAGCGTGGTGACAGGCATTTTCCTGGCCCTGAGCAGCCGCCGGTGCTGCCTTCGCCTCGGCCTGTGGCACCGAGGGGACCGTCACCGCCGGCACGTGCCGGGCTGCTGCGGTTCGCGGGGGCACCGT
>NW_010300626.1:0-228 GCF_000700745.2 Antrostomus carolinensis | reverse complement strand
TCTGGCAGCGGGTTCCCAGAACAGCCCCACACCAGCACTGCTTTGGCCGGGATAAAGACATTCCTGTCATTCCCGGGAAAGGGCTTTCCAAACCCGGTCACGGCGGGTTAATTTTAACAGCCAACCCTTTAGGATGGGCATGTGGTGGCGTCCCCAGCCCACTGAGCGCTTGGGGTGCTGGGGGGTCCCCATTGCCTGTCCCCAACGGCTGTGGGGACATTACCAGCG
>NW_010300625.1:388-3933 GCF_000700745.2 Antrostomus carolinensis | reverse complement strand
CTGTACTGATGCATGCGGTTATTCCTCCTCATTCTTCCCAAATTAGAGTACTGCAATATGAGGAGACAAGGAATAAAACCCACACTTGTTAATACAAAGAATTTTTCACTGGCACCCTCTAAACACATTTAAGGAAAACATTGCCGTGTTCGCTGCAATGAATGCCCTCTGCTCCCTGTGACTGCAAAGGAAAACAGTAACTATATTGAGACTACCTGAGGATCCCTTTCACATCTGGGAATTACCAACTGGTGCAGCCAGGTTTGTGCTGGAATTGTTTGACCTCTTTAGCAATTGATCCAGTTGAGGGTACTGCCAAAGAAAATTATGTGCATTCTTGACAGTCTTCAGCAAGCTGATTCAGAAAGCAGAGGAAGTCATCCGGGGGTTTTGTTTCAGCATTTCCTGTGACTCCCACTAGTTAATCACTGGCTCTGCATGCCTCAATGGATGGGCTAAGCAAAGCTCAAGAAAGTAATTGCTGCAGGATTTATGGACTAAACTTCCTATAACAACATTTTGCCTCAGCCCAGTAGGTCCAAACCATTTCCTTCCAACCATGGGTAAATGTATTATACTTTTGTTATGTTTTTCCTCTTTCTACTGAACAAAAAACTTAATTAGAAATGCCAATATGTAAATAATTACTAAAACAATTATAAATAAGAAGTTTTTTTTTCAGATAATGGCTCCTGACTAATGCTTGCCTCTTGGCTGACATTCTGAGTTGCAGAATAGCAGCACAGTTTTCATGGCAGAGGCAAATGGTGAAGGCAATTGCTAGGCAAGCTGCCTGAGTAGGAGCAGATCTGAATTGCTCTTGCTTCTAGAGTCCACACATTTGCACTTGATGGCATGTACCATTGACAGATGTACCATGGCAGTTCTTGCTGCTCTTGAGTACCAGTTAAGTACAGAGTTTTGGAGGGTGGCAACTGGGAAATGCAGCAAAGGAAGGAGAGGTGCATGGAAGGAATCCAGGGCAGGCAGGAGACTCAGGGGAGATGGTAAAGATGGGGAAGAGATTGTGCAATGGAAGGAATAAGGGAGAATTAGGGCCTCAGGAAGAGGTGAAGTGTTACTCATGGTTGGAAGGAAATGGTTTGGACCTACTGGGCTTAGGGGTAAAATGTTGTTATGAGAATGTAGTCCAGAACAGTTGAGAAGGAAGGATGAAAAGAGGCAAGAGGACCAGAGGTCCAAAGAGGAGATGGGAAGAGAAAGCAAATGAGGGAAGCTGCAGAAGCAAGAGAAAATCCCATGGGAATGAGGAGAATGGAGTAAAGAGGAAGAAGTTCAGGCTCCTTTTCAGTGCATTGCTTGCCCTGCTTCCTTAACCCAAATAAACTTGACCTGAGGTATTCTGAAGGATTATGTTGTATTCTTTCGGATTCTTTCTTGTTCATTGAGAACAGGAACAATATACTTTCAGGCATGTTCCTGCCCAGGATTGGTCATATGTAGTTCCTCATGAAAGGTCCTGCCCTGGCATAAGTTGCCCACAGACCTCAGTTGCCTTGGAGGTGTCCCTCCTCTGGCATCAAGCACCTTCTCCCAAGTGTGTATCTCCAGCTGTGTCTGCAGCATCCTCCACGTGTCTCCTCCAGTTTGTTTCTTTCATTTTCTCCTGCCTGCCCCCTGCACTTTCTTAAATATGCTTGAGCAGTGGTGCCATGTGTTCCCCTTATTGGCTGCAATTTTGGTGTGCAATCAGCTGTTTTTGTCAATTTCTAAGCTGGCTGGTCACAGCTGTTAGGGAACAGGGCAGTTCCTGCCTAAATCCTGACAGTGCTGATCAATACAGTCCCATAGTCTCTGTTGCAGCTGCCATCACCAGCTGTGCCACAGCACACAGCTTCCAGCTTTCCTCCAAATGCCAGGGCTGGCACTTTCTGTGTTGCTCCTTGTCCCCCTGCTGCCATGTGCTCTCCCTGCCAGTTCCTCCATCACTTTGAGCCAAGTTGTTGCCAATAGGAAGAGAAATTTCAGAGCTGTTTAAGTCAAGGTCCAAGAGCACCAGCCAACTGCTCCTCTGCACCTCCTGGCACAGCTACCCCATTGTCTCACTCTGCCTGTGTCCACTTTCCTCCCTGGCACCTTGAGGAGCCTCCCAGGCAGGTGAGGAGAAAGCAGATGATTGTGGGGCCTGGGTGGTCAAGGTGTGAGCCCATGCCACTTGGCTGCATTGATGGCACACACAGATGAGGCAGGTAGAGCTGCCTTCTCCTTTCAGGGTTGTTGCATGTCCCAGTCGGGTGAGTATGGGGTAAGGAAAAGGGGCCAAGGGCTGAAGTGCCATAAATTAATAGTGATGTGGCTTCATTACATTCCTGTTGTGCAGTGACACAGAGGACAAAAAGAGCTGTATCTCTGTATCCACTGGCCCAGAGGTGCAGGTGCTCCTCCAGAGTGGGGTGTGACAGATGGACACAACTCCTTGACCAAACCAGAGGTATTTGGTTCAGGCTCCAAAGGCAGTAAAGGCCTAGGCTGTAACTGGACCAAGAACTGGAACTGCTCTAGTTCCAAGCTGCTCTCTTGAAGCCCATGCAGGAACAGGGTGACATGGTGAACACTGATGCATATGAGCTTGGAAACCGGGAACAATGACCATGTGATTAACATAAGAATAGCAGGTGGTTCTTCCAAGACTCATTTGTAAAGGAACAAAGGAAGTTGTGGGTACAAGGAGTCTCATGCTTGCCTTTTCCATTGCATGTAGTTTGACTGTGAGCCAATCACTTTATTCTGGAAATATGACAGCCTACACGAGCCTTCTTTGAGCTTTCCCAGCTAACCAGCTGGCTGCATGGTGGTGATCTCCCCTTGAGCTGGGACATTCTTGAGGATGAGAGACCCTTTACCAACTGCAGATCTTTGGTAAGTGACCAATATTGTGCATAACCTTGTATTATATCAGACTAAGATTTTGTATTGGTAATTTTGAATCATTATTATATCCCCTGCGCAGAAGGTAATAGAGTGAACCTTGCCACGTGTTAAGTCTCACTTTTACAATATCTTACTTCAATAAAACCACTGTTGCTGCTACCTTCGGCAGCAGTTCTCCCTCAGTGATCAAAATCTCCCCCGCAACACAGGGACAATGGGGTCTGGTCTGTTGGGGGCCGTTGTCTGTCATTCTTTGTGATGGGGGCAAGGACCTGACCTTGGCTGGCTGCAGGATGCCTACCCTGATGCTCTCCCTGATGCTCTCCCGCTCCTCAACAAGATATGGGGAGAAAATGAGGTGAAGCTTCTTGGGTTGAGGTAAAGAGAGGGAAATCACTTACCATTTACCAGCATGGGTGAAACAGACTCGACGGAGAAATTAATTTGATTTGACTGACAATGAAAATAGACTTGGATAGTGAGAAACACAAACAAAAATTAAAACACCACCTTCCCCCCACCCTCCCTCTTTCCTTGGCTCATCTTCACTCCCAAGTCACTCCCTTCGACCAGCCCAGCGGGAACGAGGAACGGGGGCTGAGGGCAGTCCCAAGTGCTCCTCTCTGCCTCTCCTTCCTCTTCACGCTGTTTCT
>NW_010300625.1:0-259 GCF_000700745.2 Antrostomus carolinensis | reverse complement strand
GCCCTGCCGTTTCTCACTTGGTGTTTTTCCCCGGTGACTCCTCCGCTCGCCTGGCATCTTTGCCCTTTCTGAACTGGGCTTCCCCAGAGGTGCCTTTCCCAGAGGTGGCTGAGAGGCTCAGGCGCGCCCTGCAGCTGACTGGAACCGTCGTGACCGGCACAGGGCTGCCCTCGGGCCGCGCCCGTGAGCTCCCCACAGCCCGCGCTGCCAGCGCCCGGTGACAGCCAGTGCGGGGGGCGGGGGATAACGCTTGCGGCTG
>NW_010300624.1:0-737 GCF_000700745.2 Antrostomus carolinensis | reverse complement strand
ACGGGGACAGTGGTGAGGATGGGATTGGGATGGGGATGGGGACGGGGACAGCGGTGAGGATGGGCTTGGGATTGGGATGGGGACAAGGACAGGGACAGAGATAGGAACGGGAACAGAGACAGGGATGGGGACGAGGATGGGGGAGAGGATGGGGACAGAGACAGGGATGGGAACGGGGACGGGAATGGAGACAGGGATGGGGACAGGGATAAAGATGGAGACGGAGATGGGAATGGGGACAGACAGAGAGGGATGGAGATGGAAATGGCGATGGGAATGGAGCTGAGGACAGAGATGGGAATGGGGACTGGGATGGAGACAGGGATGGGGATGGAGATGAGAACAAAGATGGGGCTTGGGATGGGGACAGAGACAGGGATGGGAACGGGGACGGGAATGGAGACAGGGATGGGGACAGGGATAAAGATGGAGACGGAGATGGGAATGGGGACAGACAGAGAGGGATGGAGATGGAAATGGCGATGGGAATGGAGCTGAGGACAGAGATGGGAATGGGGACTGGGATGGAGACAGGGATGGGGATGGAGATGAGAACAAAGATGGGGCTGGGGATGGGGACAGAGACAGGGACGGGGATGGGGATGGGGACAGGAACAGGGACAGGAACAGGGACGGGGATGGGGACAGGGATGTCATCAGGGACAGACATGAGAACAAAGATGGGGCTTGGGACAAGGATGGAGCTTGGGATGGAGATGGGGACAGGGACGGGGACG
>NW_010300623.1:0-30149 GCF_000700745.2 Antrostomus carolinensis | reverse complement strand
GCACCTCGGGCTTCCAGGCCTCACAAATAGTTTCCCCTCAATGCACTTCGGTTCTTCAGTCCAGGTTCGCAGAGGCGCTTGGGAGCCACAGTTCCCCTAAGGGTGCAGCTTCCTTAGGAGAAGGTGGGAGTTCGGTTGAGTGTTCTGGAGGTGGGTGGGTGGGTAACAGTGTGCAGGGTGAGTTGCATCTCGAGTTTACTCTCTAGACTTCACTGAATACGTGTCCCAATGGGGTACAGCCGTTAAGCAGTTGTAGCGTGACTGAGGAAAAGGCTTGTGCTCCAAGCTCAAATTCAGTTTGACTCATTGAGACCTTGGAAAAGCCTAGCCAGGCAAGTTTAGTTAAAAAGGGTAATACTCTAATTTTATCCACCTAAGCAACTTCGCCCCAAGTAAGCCAACTTGTCCTAAGGGATGTGTGTGACTGTCTTACAGCCTTGTGGAAAGTTAAAGCAACGCATTAAATCCTACAGAGTGAGCAAAAATGTTCGTAGCAATCTTGTAAGTTCCTTCCTAAGCAAATCGGTCTGGAAACGCTTCTGTTCTTCCAAATACTGGTTGGTACACCATTACAATTGATAGGAGTCCATCCATTTTAATTATCATAAACGTATCAGTTTAAAACAAATGATGCTTGAATCTGCTCCATATCCATCTTTTGGTTTGGCCTGTTTCCTTCCTTCCCCAACCTGCATCACAGTACTTTGTTCCTTTAGTGTGTTTATCATAATACAGCTCAGATTTACTGTCAACATTTGTATGCATGAATATGATTCAGGCTTTAAACCAGCATCTTCAAGGTCAGATTGGCTAAATTAATGTCAGGGAAGATTATAACTGCACAACACATCAGTTTCCTATTGCGTTATTTTTGTAAATAGTCTTTAGAGTTGCAGATGCTATTTGGTATAGCTGCTTGGATTGGTAACTAATTTTCAGAGATCATATGAGTAAATAAGTCTTTTTTTTTTTTTTTGAAGGCTTATTCACGTAACTTTGGAGTATGTAGTCAGACTGATTATGTATTTAGAACTTAAACTTATGTGGCCTGTGAATATGTGTTGTTATCCTACTTGATTTTCTCGAGTCTTTTGTCATATCAGTTTTCTTGGCAGACACATACACAGGTTGCTCGTTGTGGGGGATACGTGTGAAGTTTTACATGGTGCGTGTGAGCTGCTTACATACACCAAATGTGTTTTAAAGTTGCACAGTTGTGCTTAAGTGACTTTAAATTAGGAAGTCAGACTGAAATAAGGCTGTTTCTTATTTCATGGCGTCCTCTCCGGCTTCATGACACAATAAATTACTGTCATTGTCATTCAGGTTAGAAAGAATGCTTTTAGTCAACGTTGCTATGGAAGGTAATGGGGAAGGGAGGGAGGGGGGCATCGCAAGTAGGTGAAACCCCAGCATGAGAAGTGTTGCAGACTGTGGCTTCACACAATCAGCTTAGGTCTGGTACTGCATCAGAGGAAGAAGAACATCTCACAGTGTCATGTGGTTGAGAAGGCAGAGCAGAGACACCGGAGCTGTTCTGCAGAAACCAGATTGTTCCTGGCAGTGTTCTGTTTGAGCCAGCACTGACTCTGCTGATCCTCCTGGCTCTGGGTTCAGTGGCTCAGGCTGTTGTCTGCATGAAAAGACGTGCTATGCCAAGCAGCCTGGGAAGCAGACAGTGCTGTGCTGGTGCGTGGCTGCTTGTGAGCTAACAGGATTTTGGAGTCTGCCTGGCTCTGCTGAGAGTTGGCTTTACCAGGTCTGAACTGCAGCACTCGCAGCCTGCTGGTGAGTACGGAGAAGGGTACTGTGCTGTTGCTTGAATAATTGTCCTGCTTTTGTTAATGTGGGTTTTTCCACCCTTAGTCATTGCTGCATAGAAACCTTACTTTGTATTCCAGAGCATTAAATCAGTCGGTTATCATTACTTGTGTTACATAAACTGATAGGTGTGAGAGTGAGGAATAAGGAATCTTATTGAGCTCTAATACACTCTTTTTCTGTGATGTAAGGGAAAGGTGGTAAGAACTGACAGGTTTCTTTTGTTTGTTTTTAGGTGTATGCGGTGATGAATTTAGCGTCTTACGATCCCCTCAGTCAGTTGTTTTTCGAGATGGGAGTTGGCCCATTCCTGGCGAGCGGATCCCAGATGTGGCTGCATTATCCATGGGCTTCTCTGTTGAAGATGTACGTTTCAGGTCTTGAGTTTGAAATGCCTCTAAAACTACAGAACTGCTCACTTAACGTGCAAATCTGTCATGTGCTGGGGTATATAAAATATCCTCCTGTTTGTCTTGAGGAATGCATGACTTGGCAGAGTGTTGTTTCCAAGCATAGAGCTCTGTCAGTCATATGAGCAGCAAAAGGCTGTGCTGGCCGGCTAATTTGAATCATCAGCTACAGAAGGAAGCCAGCCTGTGGAGTCTTTACTGTGGTGTTCTTCAGTTCCTCTGAGACCCGAGTACATGCTCTATCCTCACCATCCATAGTCATGTATTGAGCATCTGTGGAAAGCACTGTGATTTCTTGCCTACGAGCTGTATCCTTAGGGCTCTGCTCTTGGCTGCTCTGAAGATTGTGAGAAATGGCTTGGCTAGGCAGGCATTCTGCCAGGTCAGCAAGTTTGTCTGCTGAGCATAGCTAATAACAGATAAAACAAATAGTTAGGAAGTAAGCTAAAGACTTGAAGACCTAATTTGTGGTAGCATTTCCCGAATTAGGTTTTTTAACATAGTTTTAGTGATGTTTGAAGTGGGGCGCATAAGTAGGAGCTATTGGGTTGGTTCTGTCTTGTCTACTGAATTCTTTTGCTGGGCTTCAGCAGGGATGAGTGGCTGTTGAAGCAGCGTGTGGAAGGCTAATAGCCAGGTGTCTCCAGCAGTGTCTGTGTGCAGCCAGACACTCCAAGGTACAAGCTGGGATATTCTCATAATGCTGGGGAGGGAGGCCACTTCCCATTTCTTCCATCCTGCAGCTAGGCAAGAGGGTCTGATAAGTCTGATTTTAAAGCATGCCTGTTTAGCATGTTTTGGAATTTATCTGCAGGTATCTTGCTGTCAATTAATTATGCTTTTCTGTCATTAAACCAGTAAAAGAAATTCTTATGAGTAGTATTCCTAATAAGTATATTTTGATTATTTTATCAAGAGAAAACAATACATCAGATGGTATTGTATGCACTGCATGTAAAGACACCCAGCAGAACAGCGGGTTTTGGCCCGTTTTGAGCACTTGACTTTTGGCACACTTGTCATCTGGAGGTATAATGTGATTATCATGGAAAAAACATGTTTCATTACTTACTCTGTGCCTTTGCCAAAGCTTGGAATTAACCTGCTGTGATGGGTCCCTGGCATCCTTTAGACTTAGTTCTCTGTTAGTATCATTTCAAATCCTAGCAGCAGGCAGGGAAGGAAATGTTTAATTTCTCTATTCAGTTAAGCCCTGAAACTAAAAGTTACCAGCATTGTCACTAAGGCAGATATCACCATCTAGGCAGCTTCCAGCCCTGGTATGGAGAATACTGCTGGGCCCAAACACTTATTTTGCAGTTTACATCAAGGCCATAGTCTGGGAACATAAACTGACAGTGCAGTGGGTGCACTGTAGAGAATTTGGAATTCTTACAGCGTTATCAGGGATTCTCAAAAACAGTCATTCAGTATTCCTCCCCTGTTAATGCAAAATAAAACTGAACTACCTTTTTGTCTCTGATAATGCTTTAAAAGGATTTTCTTTTGTTTCTTTAAGGTGATACAGACCTTAATGCCAATGACATTTAATTCTAAAATCTAAATTAATTGGTCTCATCAAACTTAAACAAGCAGTTATGTCTTTTACACAAATAGAGAAAGCTGTTTGAATTCATTCCAAATAGACGAATTTGTATTTTGTGCCTGAGTAAATCAACCAGGTAGCCTTCATTGTGCTCTGTAATGATACATAACTGTAATAAGCTACTAAGGAATCTTTTTATGTTTCTATGCAGATTTGTAAATTTTAGATTAGTAGGCTGTTGATATGATTGACACCACTCTCCCTTTTTCCATCACCCTGTTTCTTTCTGGTACTGAAAATATCAAGATGTTAGTGTTGTAATGTGCCTGAACCTGTTTCTGTGCTGCTTTGTGACAGAGTTTGGTTTTGTTCTTTGTATGTGGGCATGGGGTTTTTTTTTTTTGTTTTCTTTTGGTTTGTTTTTTTTTTTTTTTAATTCAGCCTTCCCTTATTAAATATAGACTATGATTTTTCTAATTTGATTATGGGAAGTAACTCTTGATATATCCAATATGCATAATGCTTTCTCAATGTAGACTTTACTATGAAGTTACTGGCAGCTGACAGTTTAAACAGTTTCTTCTTGGTTAATGTGAGACAGCATTATTCAAAATGAAAGCTTTCTAGTGTTAACTTACTTCCCCACTAAGTTTCTAACAGGCTGTCCTGCACGGAGGTATTAACAAGATAGTGGGTCACTTTGCTGTAATGGGGGGGGGGGGCTCCTCTCCTCTTCCCTGTGAAATACAAGTTTTTTAACTGTTTTGTAACAGGACCTTTCCTGGCCTGGGCTTGCAGTGGGCGATCTGTTTCACAGACCACGAGCTACTGTGCTGGTAACAGTGAGAGGAGTGGACAAGCTGACGTTGCCTGTGAAGGGGGTTTCTTACCCTATTGAGAACGTGAGTATCGGTGTTTGGAACTGTTGCGTGGTTTCTGTGACTCTCGTGATCTAATGAGAAGTACGTGACTCTACTGTAGTCCTTGATGTTCACTTATTTCTTACTTCACTTGAAGTTCACATACCCCCTTAGAATGATGGATCAGGCTGTATAGATAAATAATCCAGTCAGACTCCTGTGCAAAGTGAGAGGCCTTTAAGATAACCCAGGGCCTCCTGTGCTGAGTTCAGTAACGTTTTTGACACGTTGGGTAACATGTTCTCCTTGAAAGGCATCTAGTTTTAATAAGCTTGTACCAAGAGGCAGAGAATCCACTGCTTCCCATGTTAACTTACTGATTCATAGTCAGAACTTTTACCTTTTGCTTCAGCTGAGTGTGTGTGTGAGTGTTTTATATGAAATTGATTCTTTGATGTTCTTTATTGCCATCTAAGCATTTTGAGTTTTCCTCAAATACTTGACTATAAAATACAGCACTTGGAGACACCATCTGATTATACTCTATCAAAAAGAAAACGACAAACAACATTACATGTACTTGTCACTGTTTTGTCTTTCCTGAGACTCTTCTCGCACTTGTCACAGCATCACAGTCATTTAGGTTGGAAGAGACCTCTTGAAATTATCTAATCCAGCCCCCAGATCAGGCAGGGTCAGCTAAAGCAGGCTGTCCAGAACTGTGTCAAGTTGGGTTTTGAGTTATCTCCACAGATGGAGACTCCACAACTTCTCTGGGCAACTTGTGCCAGTATTTGATGACCCTTCTAGTAAAGAAAACCTCTTTTCTCATGTTCCGATAGAATTTTCTGGTTTTAAATTTATGCCTGTTGCCTCTTTTCCTGTTAGATGATTTTGACCACACACATCTGAACAGGAGCACAGTAACTTACAAAATATTGGTAGCTATACAATGTCTACTCACATCTCTGTTGTATGTTGTCTGCTTTAATCCATTTTGCTGCAGTATTGGACTAGTTCTTCATGTTAACCTGTTGTTTGTCCAGCATGAGCCCACAAACCCTTTTCAAAGAAGCTGTTTTAAAGGGTATTTCTAGTTAGTTGACTCTGCTTCTGCCCACCTTTGAAAACTTTGTTTTGTACCAGCTTACCGTGCCTTTTGGCTCTGTGCTGCTGCTGTGCTTCTGTTAACAAGAATTATTATTTATCAGTTTATTAATTCAGTCAAACTGTAGAATCATTAGTGACAATGTTGAATAGTGTTTTGTTTAATATTGACACCCTATTGCACACCCAAAGATGAGGTCGTGGTTTCCCTATGAAATTACTTCTACAGATATCAGGCAGTCTTTTAATCTATTTCAAAATGTCAGCGTTTAATTCAAATGTTACGTGGCTTTACACTGAACTCGGGTCAAATTGAGCTTAACACAGATCTGCTTCCATGTCAGCTTTCAAGCAGAGCTCACTACTTCAGGCACAGCTACACATTGGCAATGCTGAATGATACCTGGACCAAAACTGAGTTGAGACAGACTGAAAGAGTTGGGGCTGTTCAGCCTGGAGAAGAGAAGGCTCTGGGGAGATCTTATAGCGGCCTCCCAGTACCTGAAGGGGCTACAAGAAAGCTGGGGAGGGACTTTTCATAAGGGCAGGGAGTGATAGAACAAGGGGAAATGGGTTTAAACTGAAGAGAGGGCAGGTTTAGATTAGATATTAGGAAGAAATTCTTCACTGTGAGGGTGGTCAGACACTGGCACAGGTTGCCCAAGGAAGTTGTGGATGCCCCCTCCCTGGAAGTGTTTAAGGCCAGGTTGGATGAGGCTTTGAGCAGCCTGATCTAGTGAGGGGTGTCCCTGGCATGGCAGAGGGGTTGGAACTGGATGATCTTTAAGGTCCCTTCCAACCCAAACCATTCTATAATTCTATGATTGTCTGCACCTGACCGTGTAGGCATTACTAATTTGTGGAAACCTTACAAATACAACTTCTATTGTATTTGCACTTGTAACTTTGATAAAGTTCTGATGTGTACATGATGCGTATTTTCTTTATTTCTCATTAATGTAAATTAATATTCCTAAGGTTTAATTGTTTCACTTAACTGCTGCCGTGGCTTCAGATGAGCTGCCCCAAATGTATGCTGGCAGAGTACTGGTTCTCTGATATTCAAGTGTAGTTTTAAATGATCATCACTGAGTGCATGTTCAGGACTGCTGGGTACAAATTATTCTAGTTTACAGATTTACTAAAATCTCTTAGAAAAAATATGTGTATGCTCTTTAACTAGTGAATGGAAGTGAGCTGTGCTGCTGCTTTTTAGGTGAAACCCAGACGTAAGTGTTTAGAAAAACTAACAGTTTTATTAGCTTGCCAGTAATGGCACTATACTGTGCTAGGATTTCTTTTATTCTTGGTAATTTTTTTATATGGCTTTTTTGTTTGGTGTTTCAGCAGTTGGTCTTTCTGCTGGTACATTTCTGTTCATCAGTTTTCTGTTGTTCATAACTTTTGGTTTCTCCATTTGTGTTGCTTGTATATTTGTTGGTCTTGCTTTACTGATAAACAAGGCCATACTCTTAGCTTAAATAAGCCTCTTAATTACACAGTCACGGCCCCTTGGAGTTCTTAAAAATACATTGTGTCTGCCATAGGTACAAATAAGTCGTCAGTTTGTAGATACACACTTGATGTTTTGTTTTGTGCATTGGCGCCTATTATTTGTTGTTATCAGTTTGTAAATATTCATACTGTTTGCTCAAAAAGAGGTTGTCCAATTTTTCCAGACTTCTGTAGTTAAGCAAATGATCTCCTTTTATACTGTTAGGCCCTGTGTTACCCAAATACATAACCAGGCTTTGTCTTCCAGGCCGTTCCGTTCACTCTCGACAGTGTTGCGAACGCTATTCATGCTTTGTTCTCTGAGGAAACTCCTGTGGTCTTGCAGCTGGCCCCCAGCGAGGAAGTGAGTATGGCTTCAGTTCAGGTTCCAGGTGTTCTAAATAAACCTCTTTGCACTTGTGTGGTTAAATAGTCAGCCTCTTTGCACTTGTGCGGCTGGAGCAAAACCAGTTGATTATATGAAATACTCGGTGTTGCAGAGGGATTGCAAGTGTGATTGATTATTAATGTGTGCCTGTAAAAACTGAAACCTGACCTATGTTGCTGTTAAACAATGTCTGTTCCTGCAGAGAGTTTACATGGTGGGCAAGGCAAACTCTGTATTTGAAGACCTTTCTGTCACGCTGCGCCAACTGCGGAACCGCTTGTTCCAGGACAACTCCATTCTCAGCTCCCTTCCTCTCAACTCCCTTAGCAGAAACAATGAGGTAAAAAACTTTCATCAGTGTGAACTTTTACCATTTTTTTCTGATATTCTTACTTAGCATGTGCTTTTCCTTTTTTTTTTTTTTTAATCTTTTTTTTCCCTTGCTTTGCCTAAGAGAGCCCACTCTAATTTTTTTTCTAACTGAATTCTAAGAAGTAAGTTTTAAGGTCCTTTGTAAGGAAATTACTCTTTCAGTAAAGTTACTTCTAGCATCTTCTGATGCTGCAACAGACATAACCTGTTATAAAATACTGAGACTTGCAACAAAGTGAGACTTCCCTAACTTTGGTTTCATCAAAGGAAATACCCGTCTCTTTCTTCCTACCTCTTCCCCCAGGTTGACTTGCTTTTTCTGTCAGAACTACAAGTCCTACACGATATTGCAAGCCTGGTAAGATTTTTAAAAAATACTTTCCTCAGTTTGTGTCACAAACTTCAGAGTTTAAACTTCATTTAAAGGTAGAGAAGCTGTAGCCAGGATACTTGGCAACCACTGATAAATATTAAAGTGTGTCATCAGCTGGTTGCATCAGTTTAAATAATGCATTCTCAAGCTATTTTTATCAGCCCTGTCATTGACAGAAGAAAATGAGAACCTTAATCATCTGTAATTTTGTTTGTATTGTGTTTGGTGAGAACAGGCAGGATTCTGAGCTGCTGTTTCTCCATACCTAAAGACACAGGAAGTACTCAATGAAGAATTTGCTGGGGCTTTCCTTGTTTTCTTACTTGAGAAGTATAACTGGAGTTAAGAACATGTTCTTTGCCCAGTAACCATTTTATTTCAAAATATCACTGTAATGTTTTATCTGAAAAGACTGCAGTGACTTTTGTAGCATGAATAGTGGTGGTGACAGGAATGTTCCAATGGATGGATGAGCTTTTAATTCTGATCTTTTTTGAGCAAAAAGTTTCTTATGATCCTTTTACTAAGAAACTGCTGCTTTGTTGCTGTGGTTTAGGGTTTGTTTTGGGGAGTTTGGTGGTGGTGGGTTTTTGTTTGTTTTGTGTTTTGGGGGGGGAGGGTTCATTTAAGCTGCAACCCTCAGCTGCTTGAAGTGAAAGAAACAGCCATGGAAAAACTTGGAAGCTCATATTAGGTGAGGGGCTGGTGGAGAGAAAATAAGGTAGAACAAGTTGGTTTTGTCTTGCAGACTAGAAATGCTGTAGTTAAAGTAGATGGGAAGATAGGAACAAATTAAATTCCTTGCTTTCAGAGACTGTTCTCTTGTGCAGGCAAATGTCAGTGCTGCAGCTTCACACCCACAGAAGTGCAAGAATATCACTACTCTCCTTTGAGATAATTTGGATTATATTGGTTGGATTTTATGATGATGATACTCCTTAAATAAACTAATTGTGTACGTGGGCAACAGCAAGGTAGAAGTTGCAACCTACCTGGTTTTGCAAGGGCCACCTTCAGCAGAGGAATTAGTAGTATCCAAGTATTTATTGTAGTTATGTGGGGTTTTTTTTCTCCAAGTTTTATTTTTACAGCAATTACAGAACAAGGATTCTGATGTGAATAGGTATGATATTTATTTTTAGTAGAGCCCCTTATTACATGTATATAACCTCATGTTAGGAATAGATGATGCATGATGATCATCTGCTCTCTTCTCTAGAATAAGAAAAGAAATTTGAACAATTGTGAACATCTTGTAGTTCAGTTGGCAAGAAATTCTGCTTCCCAATCAATATGGAATATGACTGTGGAAAGACAGGCTGTATTAGTCCCAGTAAACTGATTTTGTGAAACATGTTTTAAAAACAACCTGTGTATGAATTAATTTCTTTCTGCCCTCCATGGTGTGCCACAGCTGTCTCGACACAAGCACTTAGCCAAAGATCGCTCTCCAGACCTGTATTCTCTGGAACTGGCTGGTTTGGAAGAGGTTGGAAAACGATATGGGGAAGACTCTCAGCAGTTCAAGGATGCTTCTCAAATTCTTGTAGACTCTTTGCAAAAGGTATACTTTCTATCTAATGAACAAAACTCACATAATAATAAGGGAAATAACTTTTCGTGTTAACTACAAGCGAGTTAGTTTATTGACTCTCTTCTGCTTTGAGTTTGAATCACTTCATTAGTGATGGCTTGGCTGATTTTGGTTTTGTTGTTTGGTTTTTAAAATGCAGTTGTTCAATTATAAAATTAAATGTTACAATTTGTCACTCTGGGAAGTGTTGGAATGGTGCTACAATGTGTTAGGTATTTTGTGTAAAGGATCAGGAATATATTGAAACCACGTATGAACACGACTAGATGTGTTTGTTTTTCCTAAATATAGAATCATGGAATCGTTTTGTTTGGAAAAGACTTTAAAGATAGTCAAGTCCAACTGTTAAGCTGGCACTGCCAAGTCCACCACTAAACCATGTCCCTAAGCACCACATCTACATGTATTTTAAATTACCTCCAGGGATGGTGATTCAGCCACTTCCCTGGGCAGCCTGTTCCAAAGCTTGATAACCTTTTGGTGAAGAAATTTTTCCTAATATCCAATCTAGACCTCCCCTGGCACAAGTTGAGGCCATTTCCTCTTGTCCTATCGCTTTTTACTTGGGAGAAGAGGCTGACACCAACCTCTTGCATTTAAAGCCACCAGTATGTCTCACAAGAACTGGCTTTCAGATATGTGGAAATATCTTTACCCCAGGGTACAGTGGTTAGTTTCCACTTGCCCTCAAAGCTATAGAAATCTAAATTTTCAAGCCTCTGAAATAACAGCTCTTTATCTATCCATGTGCTGAAGAAAGTAATTCTTAGCGGGTCTTATGTAATCATTAGATAGAATCTTTATTAAGACCAGTCACTCACTTCTGAGAGTTTCAAAAGCCTGAATTTGCTAAGCCAAATAACTGTTTTCTCTAAACCAGTTTTCAGCCTCTTTGCAGTTAAGTAAATATATTTAAATACTAGACATACTAGTCTTTGGACCAGATTAAAATATTCAGGTTCATAATTTCCCAGTGGAAGGTTGAGAACCTAAATATTTTGTTGAAACAGGCAGACATACAATTGGGAAACTCTATGGTGGTGGGTTGTTTGTGAAAGGGATGAAAGAACAAGTTTCAGTACAGAAAGCAGTCATAAGCTACTGCTGAACAGTGGTTGAGGGGTTTTAAAGAGATGTTGTAAACCAGGTGAAAGCTGGTACTTTCTTAGTGGAATTTTAAAATAGTGTAAATTTTTACAGCTTTCCATAACCTTCTTATTCCTGAAGCTGACATTTTACAGTTTGGTCCAGCTTGCTAACAAAACTCTCCTGAATTACTGGCTACAGTATAGGTTTTAAATTAAATCACTCACTTTTACTTTTCCAGTTTGCAGATGAGATGTTTAATCTGTATAGTGGGAATGCAGTAGTAGAAGTGGTGGCTGTAAAGACATTTAATTCTCCCCTCATGAGGAAGACTCGCTCCATTCTCCAGACTTCACAGGTAGTAGATGCATGTTTTTCTATGTATTATTTATTAAAAGTGATACAAACTGCATCACTTCGTCACTTCAGCGGGGAGTTTTTTGGGGGGTTTTGGTTTTTTATGTGTTTGTTTTTTTTTTTTTTTTTTTTTAAGTACTGGAATACTGACTATGATTTTGGCATGGGTATGAATTGTTCAGCTTACCTGTCTTGTTCTTCACTTAATCATATAGTAATTTAAGTTGAAGAGGGCCTCTGGAAGTCATCTGGTCCAACCTACTGCTCAAAGCAGGATTAATTTAGGAGTTAGATCAGGCTGCTCAGGTCCTTGTCCAGCCACGTTCTTGAAAAGTCCATGGCTGGAAGTCCCAGAGCCTCACTGGACAGCTTGTTCCAAAGTCTTAACCACTTCTCACTGTGAAAACTTCTTCTCTTATGTCATGTTAGAATTTGCATTTCTGCCATTTTCTCCCCAGTACAGGAGCTCACACAAGTCCTTACCTCACAGGCAGGAAAAAATGGTTTTCCTTGACTTGCTGCCTGCACTCCAGATGCAGCCCAGGATGCAGTTGCCCTTCATCACTGCAGGGGCACTCTGTTGATGCCTGTTCACCTTGTCCACCAGGACCTCAAGGTCCCTCTTTCCAGAGCTGCTGCCCAGCCAGTCGGTCCCCAGCCTGTGTCGTCACCTGGGTTTATTCTGTCCCAGGTGCAGGGCTTTGCATTCGTCCTCGGTGAATTCAGTGAGGCTTCTGTCAGCCCTTTCTTTGAATTCCACTGATGTCAGTCGCATAAACACTCTTGCATTTTGTGCCCTTAGCACCAGAATTGTCTAGGCAAAAGTGCAGCTCTCCTATTCAGATTGCTCAGACTTTCAGTGTTGTCAAAACGTGTTTTGTGTGCAGGCTGACTTGAAAGTAACACACTTTTTTGTTGATTCCAGAGCGAAACAGAAAATCCATATAACCTTGCCTATCCCTACAACTACAACTACTCTGTTATCTTCAACATTATTCTGTGGATGATGATAGGTCTTGCTTTAGCTGTGATAGTTATCTCCTACAACCTCTGGAACATGGATCCTGGGTATGACAGCATTATTTATAGGATGACAAATCAGAAGATAAGAATGGATTGAACTACGTTGTATTTCAGCGCAAGGAAATGATGAAGAGTAAGGTCGCCTTTAAACTGTGGAAAACTAATATTCTGACATGATTAATTGTGGAATTTTTTAAAAGGTGTATTTATTTCCAAGTTGTTTCTTTTTTCCTTCTCAAGCCTATTTTAAATGTTAGTAGTAGCACCAGATGGTATTTAGAAACTGAAATCTGCTTGTTTAAAAAACAAAAAAACCCCCCAAATCCCAATGATCCCCAAACTAATTGTTATCAAAGTAAATCATTCCATTTTTTTTTATCATGCAACATGAGTTTTTTGAAATGCCCTGTACTACCTGTGGCTGTGTGCAAAACAGATAAATTGAAATTATGATAGCAACATGTTGTTTGAAACTTTTACACTGGAAGATTAGAAATTATAGCTAAACTGTTGTGTTGTATATTATGAACCCGTTGTAAATGTTTGATGTAAATATTTATAATGGTTATATGTAACTTCAGAGAGGATAGTAATTATTCTTTAGTAAAATATTAAATACAGAAATATTTCTACAAGACTATGATTCTAGTGGCACAAATGGCATTTTGATCTCATGTTGATGGCTGGGATGTAGGCTGTAGACAGAAGGATCCTTTACCAAGAACTTTAATGATGTGGAAGTAAATAACACTAGTGTGGCTGGTCTATACAGTGGAGAGTCTATAAATATTGAAGTAGCACCAGCCTGATCGTGGTCTATCGTCATGTACAGTTGGAAGTTCCTATTATGATGCTTCATATTCCTTTCATTTGTGTTGATGTTATTACAAAAAAACTAAATCAGTTCTTTTTGATGATTAGAGTGGACCAACGCTTGATTTAAAGATACCTGGATTATAGTCCTGTTTCAGCCATTCAATAAAACAAAGAACAGTTGTTCTTGAATGCGTTTATTCTTTGTGGCTTCATGGCTGTGGCTACTTCTATTTAGTATTAGCTCAGCGGAACAGAGGAGGTGCCAGCAGCCTCCTGGATGTGGCTGCAGGGGCCTATGTCTATCAGTTTAAACTGTCTTTCGAAAGCAAACATTGGAAGATCACCTTGTATGGATTAATTTTCCTAAATCAAATAGTTGAAACAAGTGGTTAATCTCTGGCTTGAGTCTTTTTTAGAACTACCTACTTCTTAGAAATTCATTTGCTCTTGTGGTAAAAGGAATTCTTCCAAACTACAGCAACCCAAATGCAAACTACTTTTCATCTTGTCATCCTCTAATGTGCTTAACTTTCCCTGTTGTTAGGAGAGATTTGCTCCACTGCCAGAAAAGATCTGCTCATGGAATTAATTTCTCTCCTTTATTGGGAATGTCAGATTTGGAGGGCTTGAAGTTGTTCATGTCTTGGAGATCCTGGACTTATTGCGTAGCATGCTGCAGCTTTGCCTGAGTCCAGGAAATCCAGTTTAGTGTGTGTTACAATCACTTGGAATTACTTTTAATGGCACTTAAAGTTAATGTGGGTGATTAAGATCAGTAGGTAGACAGGAAGAGTTGCACTACCAGTTTCTCTGACAAGAACGTGTAGTTAAATTATTGAATGTTCTGTAACACACTTGCAGTGTTTTGATGAGAATCAAATCCATCTGATGGAGCTGTACAACTTTATTATGAAAATAATTAAAATACAGCTCTATCATCCTCTTTGCTAGGCATGAATCCTAAGTTTTTAAGTAAACTACTATGTCATAGTCTATATGTTGTTTCAGATTTCTTTGACAGTTTTGACATCACTTAATATGGAACACAATGCCCCTGAACTTCGGCGGGGAACATGATCTAGGGTGAGAAAGGGGGTAGTACAGGTCACTGTCTGATTGCAGGGACCAGTTCCAGTTTGCACTGAAAGGTTAACAAACACAAAGGTAAAGGCAGAGGTAAATGCTCTGGCAACATTTTGAAGGTTGCATTGTTTTCAGCTGTCTTGGTCATAAAGCAGCTGAAATTTACTAAGCCCCTTTATGGGGCTTGTTTAAAATGTTAAAATACTCTTCAAAAAACAATGCCAGAGTGTGTTCCCTGATATCTTAAATCACTCTGAAATTTCTAATTACCGATTTACAGTTGTTTAGTCTTTTTATATAAATTCCTTTATCCCTTAAGCTCTGTTTCTAGAGACTTGTTGCATGAACTTTCTGGTCAGTTGCAACATCTTTGCTGCAACTTGCAGCGATCGCAAAATGTGCCAAGGCGATCCTGTCTACTCCTAGAAATGACGAGCTCGGCTCTGCCACAAAAGTAAAGCTGCCCTAAGTCATTTAAAGTAGATGGGAAGCATTCTTGTGACAGATTTTTTCTGAAGAACCTCTCAGAGAGGTTCTCTCATATGGAAGAAGGCTGTCTCTGGGCTGAAAGTGATTCTGATAGACCAAGCATTGTAGTTCAGAAAGTTGGATCTCTCTCACCTGGTTTTATCAGCAATAAGTAACTCACATGGCAGGTTTGTAGAGAGTGTTTCAGCAAGGCCTTTTAAGGAGGAAAAAAAAGAAAAGTGATAAAACATTTTGCACATCTACTTGGTAGTACCAGGACTCCCGATGCTTTTGCAAGATTAGGCTGGCTGGGCTGTGGGCTCTTCTTAAACAAAGTGAAGTGTTGACTGCCTGAAAATCAGTCACACTGTAGACTTTTTGGTGAGGATTTACTTCATCTTCTTACTGGTCTATATTGAATGAATGCGTTCC
The DNA here is from genome assembly GCF_000700745.2 of Antrostomus carolinensis. Lineage (NCBI taxonomy): Eukaryota > Metazoa > Chordata > Aves > Caprimulgiformes > Caprimulgidae > Antrostomus > Antrostomus carolinensis. The sequence goes on along the minus strand of NW_010300623.1, from coordinate 14,919 downwards.
TAGTTTACTTCATTCAGAGGCTTAATCAGACTAGTAGTTTACTTGAGATAACAGGTGCAGAGTTTTACAGGAGCTAGTTGTTTAAAGTGACTGTATAATTAATTGTAAGTCCTAAACATCTGCATGCCAGGTATGCCTAGGTAGCTCTATTGTAATCAGTCTGAAGTTGGCAGTATAGAGTTTGTTTAAATGCAGGACCTGTCGTTGAGGTGGTCATCCTGTCAGCTCTGTTCCAGCTGCTTGCTGCTGCTGTAGGCTCTTAATTTTGCTTTTTAAATCTCATCTTAGTGCATTGCTATTTTCTGCCATCTGTTTGAAGGGCACATTTGAGTTCCCACTTCTCATTTAGTACCACGTTTGTTCATTCTCATGGCTGCAGGCCCCAGCTGGTACTGCAGGTGTTTTTGAGCACTCCAGTGTGTGCTGTTTCTTAAATACCAGTTGCTTTGTGCAGCACAAGCTACTTTTTGAACCACTCTAAAGCCACTGTGCTTTAGTTCAAGCTAGGTAAGCAACACATTACTGCTCTGGCAGGGGGATTGGACTAGATGATCTTTCAATATCCCTTCCATTCCCTGACATTCTGTGATTCTGTAATACTTCCTGATCCTGAACTGCTGATAAAATAGGCAGTTACAATACTGATCCCTGAGCCAGGAATAGACTTTTCATATTTGGAATTAAATTAATTAGAATGAAAGTGCTGTCAATACCATTAGACCTGCTATTGATCATTCTCTTTAAATTTAATCTTCCCAAGAATATAAGAAGATTTATGTGATATGGCAGAAATTGTCTGTTTTGTTTACAGTGCTACCAGAAAAGCAATGAAACTGTCACATGAAGCTCTGTGAAGGAAGACAGTAGAAAGCCCACATTTTTGGTTTCCAAAGGGAAGTTATCACTGTTCTTTTGAGGCACACCTGCGAGGTCGAGGGAGGGAGAGGGATGCAAGGAAAATGCAGCCTGCATTGGGATCCTGTCCACTTGAAGTGACAGGAGAGTCATTGTACAATATTCAGCAGCAAGCAACTTCCAGCCAGGCTGAGAAAAGCTTGATACGGTGCTGTCTGTAGGATTGAGCATGTGGCTGCTGCAGGGAGTAGTGATCTGGCCACCAAAGACAGTTTTTCCTTGGGGAGCTTGGCCTCTGGAAAAAAGAGTGAGATGTATTTGATTGGGTCTGCTTCAGAGCTCAGTCATGTATTGTCCAGTGTCTGGATTAGGGAGTACCTAGAAGCCAGGCAGCTGCTCTCACAATGTGCTGATGTTTCTGAGAAAATGCGAGAGGGCTGAGACAGAATTGAAGCCTGAGCTATTGCTTTTGATATTTAGATTGAAAAGAGAAATTAAGCCATAAACCAAAGTGTTCTTTTAAGCATCAGTATGCTGCTTTTTCTAGAGAATCCCCTGTATTGGGTTTGTGTGGACAGGTTTTGGTAGCAGGGGGGGGACATGGGGTGGCTTCTGTGAGAAGCTGCCAGAAGCTTCCCCCATGTCCGGTCCGACACAGCCAATGCCACCCCATGTTCCCCTCCTGCTACCAAAACCTTGCCACACAAACCCAATACATCCCCCAAAGTCTAAACTTGGCAGAAGGGAGGTGTAGCCAAGCTTTGCGGATGCCTCAACTCTCCAGACTTCTCTGCAGCAGGCAGGCACGGCAGCTTTCAGAGTTCTTCCAGCCAGCGCACCGCTGTTGCGACACACAGGCGAGGGGAGCCTAGAGCAGATCTGAAATGTGCAAATGTTCTGTTCAGGCAACACGCACACACACAAAAAGGAAGTGGAAATGAAGAAATCACATTGAAATGCAAATGTTGAGCAACCTTGCAAGTGATTGCTGGGATTTATAGGTCAGCCCTAATGGAGGCGACAAGGACACTGCTAGAATCCAGCGTAAGGAGATAAGCATCTGTCTCAAAACAAAACCAAACCCCCACAATAACAACATAACAATGACCTTTGCAATCTTACTACCGACACTAGTTTTTTCCTATGGTGAAGTGGGTTTTAGCTTTGACCTAAATTCACAAATATTCTCTAGAAAAAAATAGATTTCTTGCTTGAGCAAGGGTTGGAGACTGTTCTGCATTTTTTAATTATCTCTTCTGCAGGCCCTGAACTATGTTCTTAAGCATTTTCATCTTTGTAGAGGGGGAGACGGAATCTGCACAAGTATTTCAGGACAGAAAAGGAGGCAGATCAAGGAAGACAGAAGTAGAACTATAGGATTTCAAATCTGGCAGAACAAAATAAACTGGAATAAATGGGAAACTCAGAAGTTTATTTCCTGTTCTGCTAATAATGCAAAGTGTTGCTGTGGAGGAGCGACCATTACTTGCAAGGCACTACACTATAAATGGCTTCTGCAGCTCATGGTGTGAAGGATGAAAGAGAATCGAGTGAAAACGAGCCAGTGTAGGCAGCCGCATCCCTGGAGGAGCAGGGCCTCACTGGATTGGAGAGCAAAGACTCCAACAATTCCTTTGTGCAGAGCTAGCCAAGACGCTGGCACCGCTGCTACCGAACCCTCTCCAGGCACTACCTGCAACCACAGACCACAGCAGGTCTCTGAACTGGGACCATTCCTGGGCAAATCTTTGGTCTTGATGTAAACGACTGCAATCTCATGGTCTGGTGACAAATTTGGGTCCCTCAGCTTGTGTTCTTTTTTGGGGGAGGAAACATCTCCTGTAGTCGGAGGAGCACTAGCAGATATTACAACACTTCCGATATGTGTCAGAGCCTCGTGCCCTGGCACAAAGCAACTGCTGTGAAATCACTGCACTGTTCTTTCTACTTAGACTTGTGTAACCCGCGTCCTGCCTGCCTAATGATGAGGTACAGGGTACAGAAAGCCCAGGTGACCACATTCCTCTCAAATAAACAGCAGAAACTGACGGGCAGCAGTGCACTCTCCTACATGAACTGCTGGAAAATTGATTGCTACAGATGGTGTTTGTCTGTGACAGGTAGGAGATGCAGCTGCTGAAAGAGAGGAGCCACTCTCTCTTTCCAGACCAGGCATGGACAGGCAGCGCTCTGAAACAACTGCAGAGATTCTGATAGATCCTTATAACAAAATTACTGGGAATTCTTGTCTAGAATAGGTCAAAAAGGCATGCTAAACTGCAGCTGTACTCAAGAGTGGTTGAGGGCAGCTTCTAGAATAGAAATCTCATCCCTAAATAGGTACTTACCTTGCCAGTGTGCTTTCAGAGTTTAAAGAGATTCTGTGGCTGAAGAACAACTTCACGCTAAAGGACTCTGGCAATCAAATTTAGTAATGCCCACTGATGTCACCCAACATCACAAAAAAAATGCATAGCTAAGTTCTTGGCATGAATACTCATCATAAAATATGTAGAATGCTTCATAAGGGAAACAAAATTAATGGTTGCACCAAATGTTTTTATAAAGGCAGTCAAATTCCACTTACGATCCAGTGCATGAATTTATGATGATAAATTTACATGCTGTTAATTTAGTGAGCATATGCTTTTCATTAGGCAACAGGGATAGTATGGCTGGGATAAATTCATAGCAATGTAGCTGGTAGCTTATAGCCAACACTGTAAGGTCACTGACTTGAAAGACTTCAGTGCTGCTTACCTGCTTACCTCCTCAGCCCCCTTATTTTAAGTACTTCCTTAAAATGCCATGGTCAAAGTACCCAAGGAATTGACAGAAAAATGTCTGTCGCAATACCTGTGTAATCAGTTACAGCATTTGGAATACAGCAGAGCTAAATGGGAGCTCTAACTACATCCTATAGTAGATACTCAATCAGAATCTTGACTAATGATGTACAGCATCAGCTTGGAAAGAAAAAAACCTTTACGTGATCAGACAGCTCTCAGCTCCTAAGAATCTATTTCTGTGACTCTTAGTCTGTGCTGCAGGGAAAAAAAAAAAGAGATAAAATACATAAAACCAGCTGTACCAATTATTTTTGATAGACGTATCTCAAATGTTTCAGGTAGTTGACAGAGCCAAAAGGAGGCAGCTTGACTCCACTGACAGTGTTCCCCGTAGCTGCCACCTCCACAGCTGCTGGAGCACCCCTAACTGGGGCAGCTGCCCCTGAGGAAGTCATTGGCTTTGCCAACAGGTGAGTTAGTACAACCTCAAGCACATTGGGGAATGTGCAGCTCTGCCCTCTGGAAATCCTGGGAGCAGAGGGGCTCTGTTTGATGGCTGAGTGTGGTCTTATTTCCAAGGGAAGTCAGTCAGAGTAGCTCTGGGTAACCTGAAAGGAAAATGTGCTACAACAAGGAAGGGCAATCAACTGTCAGTCATGCAGCAACATGATTGGGGTGAGGAGGCATAACAGGAAAAAGCAAAAACCAAGATAAGCACTGTCTCTACAGGAATTGGTCTTGATCTCTTTCATGCACATGTGCATGCACGCACACACAAAGATACTGCTCTTCACAAATGAAACACTGGAAGAAGAGGTTTCCTCCCCCTATTACACATATTACTTTTATTAAAAAGGAGAAATATTTTTACACTCTTTTCATATTTTAAAGGAGATTTTTTTTAAAAGTATGTTCCATATTTTGGAAAAACGTGGATTTATAAACGCAGAAGGCTAATAGGAATACATTCACCTAAGAAGGTGTCCAGTAAAAATATCTGCAGGAAAACTGTGTCTATATCACTGACATCCCAACAGTGATGCTGGCTACCAGAAACTGACTTTGATGTGTGTCCAGTAAAAATATCTGCAGGAAAACTGTCTGTACCACTGACATCCCAACAGTGATGCTGGCTACCAGAAACTGACTTTGATGTGTTACTTTTGGAGAAAAACAAAACAAGCATAGGAAAAATAAGTACAAGCAAATTGGGAAAATACACATGCTGGGGCACAAACAGTTCAGTCAAAGCATAATGGCCTCAGTGTCAACCTGCAGCACAGTGGCCACTTTAATTTTGCTTTTGTCCCCTCACCACTGTTTTTTATCCAAGGGAATGGAAGAGTCAGTACCAAAGGGAACACAGAGGGAGTCACAGGGGCCAGGCACAGAACTGAAAGAAATTATATCTCCTGCAGGCAGCTGCTGGTGCTGTGGGACATGTGCCAAGCCTGTGGTCACCAGCCCCCTCTGTCCTCCTTTCTGGCTTTTAGGGAGCCCAGGGACACGAGCTACCAGCCACAGGGCCCTGGCACTTCTGGGGACAGGCAGCCTCCAACCCACCCCACCTCTTCACCTTCCCCACAGCCCTGCTGGGAAGAAACTGGTCCCAATGGCAGCAGAAAGCCTGAGACTTAGCAAGTCGTTTCAGGGCAGTGCTCCCTCGCAGCCTGCCTGTCCTGCCATCTCAGGGCAGAGCCGAGCCTCCTGTGCTGCTGGACAAACCGCTCCATCCCGGGAGCCTCGCTGGGGAAAGCAGCCTCCAACATGTTGCAATAGGAGTCATGGTCATCATCATGAGACCAGCTTCCTGGTCTAGATTAAACATCACAATCTGCCATTCTGCATTTTAGTTCCTCCTCTGCTCCTTTTTTTTTTTAAATTTTATTTTTTTTTTCTGCTGTCCCAGAGGTTCCCAGGAGTTCATCCACATAGGAATCACCTTTATTTCTTCTTTCCACCCTGTGGCCACTTTCACATCACAGACCCAATTCTTAACAAATTCCACAGCTGCTGAAATATTCAAATTGTTGGCAGTGGTAAAACAAGTCTCGGTTGTTATCATTTCCAGCCCTGTGTGGGAGTCATTAGTTACTGTAGCCTAAATTATTTAGCAGAGGGGAAAAAAAAAAAATCTAAACAGCTTAAGTCATTAAATCCTATTGCCTGCCAAATTCCTTTATGAATTTCCCTGTAACATGCAACACAACCTTAGCTAGAAAAGAAACACATTTACATTCCTACCTTCATTTTTTTCCTCCTCAGGCTCTTTTCTGGTGTCTGTTAAAATGTATTTCCAGTTAGGTTTCTATTTTTCAAACCATTGTAGCCTCTGCACTCCTGTCCTTCAAAAAGTTCTTTATAATCTACATCTGCAAGTGTTGGAGTAGCACAAACAGACAAAAATATTCTAATGGAACGAAGTATTACTACATAAAGTGCCTTTTTCTTCCTGGTAGCTGATGTCTAATGTGAAGCTGTGTGTTCTCTAGACAGAAACAAACATTTCTGATCTTAGACTCTCCCATGAACTGCAAAAAACATCAGTGGTTAAAATTACTTTAAAAACATAAGCTATGGATCAGAGTTGGGATCTAGAAAAGACCAAGATACAGGAAACACCTGAAACAGGTTATGCTGCTGGCAGGTTGTTTAACACTTCCCAGAGTTAAAATCTGCCCAGGCTGTGACTGGTCAGCTGCTGGGACTTCTCCATCTGAAGAGCCAGCATTGTGCCACATGCTGTTGTGAAAGCAGAGGGTGAAAGATCCAGCCCATCGAAGTCAGACCACCCCGCACACCGACGCTGCTTCACCGCAGCACTGCCCTCATGCCCATGGCACACACTGGTCATCGTCTCACTTTGTTACTGACATCCATAATTTAATGTATTGTCACACAGAACAGGAGGGCAGTTTCAGCTGTCCTTGCCCCATTTTCAGCTGTGTCCCCCAGCACCTGCTCCAGGACAGCCTGAGCCCTCCCCGGCAGCTCCCCGCCTGCCTGCGGACACGGAGAAGGTGGGTGCAAGGCTGCTGAGGTCTCCTGAGCACTTCTGCCCTGTCAGTGAAAATGGACTAGGGCAAACTAACACTTAATAAACTGCCATTCAATGTTCATGGTCAAGAGAAAATAATTTCCTGAGATTGCAAAGGGTTTTTTTTATGGTACAGTGTTGAAAAATAAAATCCGTTTGCAGCCTTATGATCAAGTTGTACTTGGAAGCAGCGAGGCTGCCGGGGATGCCAGCTCCGAGGAACGGCTGCTCACACCTGCAAACCTGCTGCCGAGAAACTCCCACTACCAGGGCAGCTCTGGGGAGTGGTGATAAGCTTATGCAATGCATAATGTGCTGGACAACATCTCCATCCTCCATGAGAGTTCTAACAGAGGGACAATGAAATTTCTGTTGTGTTCAACAGTGAAACTCCAGAAGGATTTTTTTGGTGCTGAGAGTACAGGGAAAAATAACTAAGTTTCCATGTCAGAAACAAATTTATGAAGATAATCATCTGTGAAGTGAAACAAAGGCTCTCAGATTAAAGTCTATGAAAGGGCAGATTCTGGCAACAGAGCACTGATGGTCAGGATGGGGAGGGATGGAGGGAAGGAACCATGCACAGGGTGGGCACTCTTCCTCAAAGTGGACAAGAACAGAAGTGGAAAATCTCTACAATACAAAATCTTGGGTTTGAAATAGTGAAAATATTCCATTTGATGAGATACTTCTGTGTCCTTACCAAGCATACAGCAGAGCCAGATAGCAAGCAACAGTGATATATTAAATAAAGGGAAAACAATTTCCTTTTCTTATGGTTCCAGGTATGTCCCAAGTAGCCATGAGGTTAAAAGTACTCATATAAATTGAAAACCTACTACAAATCTTAGGAATATATGTGGAATCCAGAGGAAGCTGGGCTAGGGGATATTTTTTCCCCAGAACAATCAACACTGCATTTAAAAGAACATTTCCACTGCCATTATAAGAATTGCTGTTTAAAACAACAAGACAAAAACCCAACCAAAAAACCCCCACTTGCTAAAGGTAAAATTAGATTTGTTCTTTCAAATAATCTGTGACAATAGAAAAGTGGAGGAGGAGGAAATGCCACATTTGCTAAAAGCTTTATTTTAACTCTTGCTCTATGGTGGAAAACAACCAAAAGCTGTGCAGGGAGGAGGGCTGGAGGAAGCTGTTAGCCAGACAATAGCAGAGACTGTCAAAACCAGTGTCTTATTTAGAGCAGGAAAACATAGTTCTGACAGCACAGGTTTTGTAAATGCATATCCAAAATTAAAGGTCAGAAATTACCAACGTGGGCAGCGGTTTGTAACTGAACCCCCCCAGCTATTATTTGCTTTTCTTTCCTAAGGCTCCCATGTCAGCTTCTGCCCAAAGATTTCAAGGTGCAAGAACGAAATAGAGGCGTTACAGGGAAAAAAAAAATAATGACCAAATTTCTCTGTGCAAAACATTATCAAAACTGTCAAACACAGACAAATTTGGGACAGCGCTGTGAGGTCCAGCAGGTGGGTTCACCTAGAGTAAAAATAATATGTGTGTACGTACGTGTATGTTAAGCAATCCTCCCAGAGCTGGAAACTAAAGGGTTAAACACATGTTCCTTTCCACCTGGGTTCAGAGACACACTTTTATTTAAAAAAAAAATAAAGAAAAGGAAAAGAAGTCTTTACTCACAGTCAAAGTGTTTATGGAGTCCAGAAAGGCTCCGTGCAGTCCTGAGTCCAGACCTGCTCTTGCTGGGAAAGGTTGTCTGCGGTACACTCGGCGGGTGCCAGCCAGCAGCAGGCTCCTCAGGATCCCTCTCCATCAAGAGGAGGATGTGGGTTAATTCTCCAGGGCTGCCCTCTTCCTACACATGATCTTCATTTTGTCAGCTTTAACCTGCACTCTGCCAATCCCCAAACCAGGCTAATCCTGCATGTTTTATCATGTGGGCACCCTGGCAAAGATTTGGGATGGGATGGAGGGGAGTACTTTCATGTATTTGTTTAAATGCCTGTGCAACTCAAATGGGGAGGAAAATCTGGAAAGTCAAAGAGAATCAGAGTAAGAGTTTGATGTCCTTCCTTAAAAACGAAGGTATGAAAAGGCACTGAAGTACACCTATGGTACAGGCTGGTCAGCCTCACTTTCTGTTTGTGGTTGTTGATTAGCACAATGTTGCTACATTCAGATTTGCAAAAAACCAATAATGTTCATATTGAAAAAAAAACCCCAAACAACAAAAACTAATCCCAAGCCCCAGTACCCCCCTCTCAGCTATCTCCCTTGGAATTAAGAGTTTGTGTAAAAGATTAATTTTGTAATAATTCCATTTAAAGCATTTTAAATGTTGAAAATTTAAAATTTCTTAACATTTCCTCATAGTGTTAAATCAAACTACGTAAACATAAATAGGCTTTCAAATAACTACATTTGCTCCCAAACCTGATAATGACAGGTTGGCTTTATCATTTTTTTAAACCGTTTCCTTGTATGAGCTTTGCTACCTGAAGTCGTCTGAGTCATAGTGATGGATGCAAAATCTCGACTGCAGGACAAAAAGCTCCAGGAAACTGTAGGATGGGAAAAAAGCGGAGCAAAAGAAATTCAAGTTTATAAACATCATTTTACAGCGCATTTGCCTGCAATGGATCTGGGTTTGGAGACATAGGAGGCCACTGCCAGCCCTGTATTTCTCATGACATGCAAAGCAGAACCCACTCTTTTACCTCTCTTTTATAGCTGTACAATCAGTCTGACCTCTGGCACCTTCTGCAGCACACACAGTGAATCTTGGGTCTCCCTCTTGAACCCCTTCAGCCGGGATGAAGAAGAAACTCTCATTTCTGCAGAACTCATCAGTTCATTGAGGTTTCCAGTCCTCTAAAGAGAAGGGGAAGAGCAGCAGCAGAGGCACTGCAGGGCCATGACCGCTCCGTGCCCAGCACTGGTACTGCTGCCCAAAAATGCCCTGCACAATGTAGGGTTGCACATATTGCGAAAGAAAAGAGAACTCCCTGGAAATACACTGGTCAGGACAACTGCTGTGATTTTCTGCTGATGTCTGTCTCTGAGGTGGCTGTAAAAGTTAAAAAGATGGAGGAGGGTTGCTGCCCCCACCAAACTGGTCCAAAAACTTTCATCTGCCCACACACACCAACCTGCACAACAAAACCCACGCGGCCGATGGGTCACCTTGGGCTTCAGCTGCATACTCTGTCTAGCATGACTACCTGACCGTGAATGCCACTGACGTTTCAAGGTCATATCACCCAAAGTAAATGAAACAAACTGGAATAATCCTCTTCCAGGAGGTCCAGAATGTGCTGTTTGCTCATCAACAGCATGTTTGAATAAACGATTGATTCCTTCAGACTTCAGTCTTTCCTTGTTTGAGCAGCTGACTCTTCAGTAAGAGTTTAATGTGTATGGGACCATACTGCACCGAACTGTGCAGGAAGCAAGAGGCAGGGGGGTGTGTAGGCAAACTTTTTTTTTTTAAAAGCACCCATCTGCAACAAAAAAAAATGCAGAAAAACAAATGGAGAACTGCATAGAGGAAAGCAATTTACAAACCTGATTTTTGGGGCCAATGAGTGTACTTTGAAATCTAAGATGAATTCAAGTTGACTATGACATGGGAACCTGTAGCATAGAAAATAATGAATTTGTTTCTGAAGTTCGCCCTGGTCTCCATCTGTGAGACACCATGAAAGGAAAGGCACTACCCAGCATAACAGTTGCTCCCAAGGTAAATTCCAGCCCACAGAAATCAGAAGGAATTTAATGTTTCCAGACATCTAGAGCTACCCTAAATGCACACGTTAAAGCCTGTGCATTCTGCGTGGAGCTCTGTGAAGGTGAGGGAATGCATCTGCACTGCTACATGAGATGGGCCTGGGCGCCTGGCCTGGGCACATGGGACAAACAGCCCTGACTGACTCACACTCACATGTCCATACCCACCGTGAGCAAATTCAGCTGGGAAGCTTGCTAGCCTGCAGGTTCTGCAGATCAGCACAACAAGCCCGAGTTCACTACCCGGTCCACCCTTGTTTAGCACGAGAAATTACGCTCGAACAGAGCCCAACCTTCGCAGGCTCCTGCTAAGCAGAAAATTCAATATTGCGACGGCTGCAGGTTCCCAAGAGCTGCCAGGCAACAGCTGAGGTTTGCGGTTCGGTTTCCCCAGCCGACTCCTGCGTCCCTGCTGGTGCAGCACAGCAGGGTGGAGAACACGAGAGGTTTTTTCACATGGCAGCAGCTACCAGGAGGGTGCTGCCGGGAAAGCTGCTCAGCAAACAGCTTCTCAGTGGTGTCCTGGCATGTTAACCGAGAGCTGGACTGGAAAACTTGAACCCAAGAGTGCAGAGTAAGTGGAAAGGGTAGAGCTGGGTTCAAAGGCAGGCTAGGGCTCAGCTGGTAGGTGGCAGCTCTCCTCTGGGCACTGAGGTGGCAGCTAAGCAGGATTTGCAGCTAAGATGGGCTCAACCAGCCTACTTCAGTGCAGGGGGAGGATATCTCACTAGTATTTGAAGTTACACTTCAGCTCTCACACAGTAATATTATTAAAATAGCTGTTTTAACATAGCTAAATCCCTAGGAAACAATCCTAGGGATTGTTTCCAGGCTGTCCAAATAGTTTAGGCATACATACGTTTTACCCCTTTTTTTTTTTTCCCCCAAGCTCATTGATGGCACATGTATACAAACACTTCTTTTCCTTGCAGCTTTTGATGGGAGAAGGACAGAGGATAGATGTAAATAACCAAGATCTAGTCTGTCCTGCTAGCTGATGCTTTAACAGATCGCCAAGTCAAAGTGCTAGCTCTTATTTAATAGAACCAGTGTGTGTTAATTGCAATATCGTTCAGTATTGTGGAATTGCTTCTGTGGAGGTACATGGTAAGCAACGTGGCTTCTCAGATGGGGTGAAAATCATAGAACCATTTTGGTTGGAAAAGACCTTTAGGATCACAGAGTCCAACCATAAATGACGCGTTCCTACAGTGTTACAGCACGTCAGGAGCAGAGGCCTGATAAGTACCGATGGGGAGAGGAGTGGCTGGAGAGCAGCCCTGCAGAAAGGGGTCTGGGGGTGCTGGTCGGCAGCAGCTCAGTATGAGCCAGCAGTGTGCCCCGGCAGCCCAGAGGGCAAACCACGTCCTGGGGTGCATCCAACAGAGCACAGCCCGACAGCCAAAAGAGGGGATTGTCCCATGGTGTGAGTTCAACACTGGTGCAGCCTCACCTGGAGTGCTGCGTGCAGTTCTGGGCCCCACAGGTTAAGGATGTGAAGATCCTTGGATGCATCCAGAGGACAACAAAGCTGGTGAAAGGGCTGGAAGGAGTGTCCTGGGAGGAGTGGCTAAGGACTTTGGGCCTGTCTAGTTTGGAGAAAAGGAGGCTGAAGGGCAACTTTATTGTTCTCTGAGGAGGGTAAGTGGAGAGGGAGGTGCTGAGCTCTTCTCCCTGGGATAGGACGCCTGGGAATGGTTCAAAGCTGCACTAGGGGAGGTTCAGACTGGACATTAGGAAGCATTTCTTTACTGAGAGGGTGTTCAGACACTGGAACGCGCTTCCTAGAGAGGTGGTTGATGCCCCAAGCTTGTCAGTCTTCAAGAAGGATTTGGACAATGCCCTTAACAACATGCTTTAACTTTTGGTCAGCCCTGAAGCAGTTAGGCAGTTGAACTAGATGGTTGTTGTAGGTCCCTTCCAACTGAAGTAATCTAGTCTAGTCTTTTCTATTTTTTATAAGCCACCCCCCCCCTCCCTCCCTCTGCTGCAAAATCAGCTTCAAAGGATGGGAGCGCTTTTCTCTGTCTCTTAAATGCAGCGCTTACGGTTTGGCTGCTGCTTTGCAAGCTCGCCAGCTGTGTTGGAGGCTGTACTCACAACAGAGGAAGCCTCAAAAATAAAGATGCAGAAAGGAGCACGCTGCCTGATGTGGGAGCAGCCCCCGCGGCAGCGGAGGTGTGAGTGCTTCAAGGCCAGAGTGCAGGTTTCCTACGGGTAGGGTAGGGCTCCTCGTTTATTTTTGATGAGCTGCAGTGACCCTGAGGGTGGTTAGACATCAGGGATGCAGGCGCATCCCCAGGCATGACAGAGGAGAGGGAGGGGACCCTTCTCACCTGAACCCACTCTGCCCTGGGAGCTGCCTGCCCTAACTCCTGGCAAGGACATCAGAAAAACCCCTGCCCATCTCAGACCAGCCTCTAGCACACCACTTTCTTGTAGTTTCTGACAAACTTCCCCTTTAGCCTCTGCTCTCCAAAAGAAAGCCTCAAGTGCCACCCTTGCTCGGGTATTGGCAAGCTTGGTAAGTGCATGTGTGGGTGCAGGATCACAGGAGAAACAAAACCAATCCATGACAAGCCTAAACATCATGAGTTTTCACCCTGAGAGCCCTGTTTCACAGAGCAGGGACCATTTTCTCCACACCACTCACTTAAGCCAGTCGCTCTGGGCTGTGTGCAATGGCTCTCCAGCAAAGTGTGAGGGGATGGTCCTGCTCTGGGGGCTTCGCCTCCACCACCTCCACATTCCCCTCCAAACTCCATTTCTAGGGGCAGGAATTCAAGCTGTCCAGGCTTAGGCTGCCATAGCTTTCTGCATCTGTGCTGCTCTGTGCAGCCCCCAACCAACATGTGTGCAACCCTTCCTCACTCAGCACGTCTTATCTTTCAGAGCAGCAGCCGGACATTTCCTGTAAAATCTATTATAGAGAGTCATTTCCCAAAGAAATTAATTACTGCTCTGGAAGAACGTGAAGGACTGGGAGTACACGGGGAGAGCATCATACAGAGAAGGGCAGCATAGCACTGCATCCCAGGCGTGTGATGCTCCTGGAAGCAAAGTTAGGTCTTAAAAACATTCCCCAAAAATGATGATCTACCCATTGAATGCTGAACCACCAGCGGCTGTTGGAATGTCTTAGGAAAAGCCCTGCAATATTTGAAGTCAATGTGATTTAATCTGAAACCAAAACTCTCAATCATGCTGCTATTATGAGGTTACAGAGCAGTTGCAGATTTGTAACTACCATCTAGGTGTTATGTCTGGTTAATACATTTCAATTACACATTACTGAAAAACATTCTTACCTTAAAAACATTTGAAATTCTGTGGCACATGGAAAATTTGGGCCAGGGGAATAACTACAACCACTTGACATAAAATAGTCAGTATGCTACAACTTCTGAAATGACACCTTTAATCATAAAGCTGATTAAAATGACCCAAATATTCTCTTAGTAGTCTATCTGCTATTTTTCAAACAGAAGATGTTGCTTTAAAATGCCCACTAGCTACAGTAACCTTCAACGAACAGAGGAAACTGGGCACATGCTTAGAGACAAACCATAGCCCTTGAAAGAAAAACTGCTGCTAGTTTTATGAAGCTTTGTGTTGTCCCAGCTACTTATTATGAGAACTCGTTTCCTGCAATCTTTATAAACTCAGTTACAACACCTGCAGTCTCAAAGGCATCCTGCAGGACACTGAAATGTGTAAGGATAACAAGTAATTTAAACATAGTTTCAAGGAAAACAAACACCCCAAAACTCACCTTGATTCAGTTCCTTGTCTGAGTGTTTGCAGGGCTCAAAAAAGCCTCTCCCCTCTTTTCTATGTTAACAAAGCCTTCAACGCAACTTGATTAATATTTGTTATCTGGAAAGCCACAAAGTCTGTTGCTGTCATCTGGGATGGATTTTTGAATAGTTAAAAAGTTTTGTTCCCATCTGACTCTGGCGAACATCGCTGTGCTAGATCTGTGGATCAGTTCAGAACTGCTATTTTTCTCTCATGCTTGTCTCATGGGCTGGTTTATCAGAAACAATCTGTGGATACCGCAGGACATAGAATCATTTTTAGTAAAATAAATGGACAACTGAATCTCCAGTAATAATTAAAATCTACAAATAGTCCCAATGCAGCAGGTGGGTGTAACATTTGGCTGTCAGAAAACTAGACTGAACACATGAAAAACAAAACTTAAAACTGCACTTGTAAATACACACGGTCATTTCTTTGACAGGAATAAGTGTCACTGGTCAGTGGGAAATGCTTCCTTTTACTAGTGGCGTTTTCCTTGAGACTTTAATTATTGAGGAAAAAGGCTTAAAATGTGGTGCATGTTAAAGAGAAGTGGTGTATATATGTAAAATTAAATTAATTAATCTCCCCATAATCTCAGGTTGTGGATGTAATTTCTTAGCCATCTGTCACAACCATATTATTATTATTAATAATAATAATAATTAT
>NW_010300622.1:0-251 GCF_000700745.2 Antrostomus carolinensis | reverse complement strand
GGGTGAGGGCATAGGTGTGTGAGTGTGTGAGAGCACACACATGAGCATCACTGTGTAGGGGTGTGAGCAGGCGTGCAAGGGGATGAGTGTGGGATGGTGCATGAAAACACCCCCAGGTGTGAGTGTGCAAGGGCTCTGCACAAGCACAGGTGTGTTAGGACACGTGTGTAAGAGTGCACAGACATGAGCATCACTGTGCAGGGGTGTGAGCAGCCGTGCAAGGGGATGTGCTAAAGGATGAGGGTGGGATG
>NW_010300621.1:0-778 GCF_000700745.2 Antrostomus carolinensis | reverse complement strand
TCCTCTGGACTCGCTCAAGTAGGTCCATGTCATTTTTATGTTTGGGGCCCCAGAACTGGACTCAGTACTCCACATGGGGTCTTACAAGAGCAGAGTAGAGCTAATAGTGTGAAGTACGAACAGCAAACTGACAAAAATGTTTAACTGCTGTTTACAGTCATCAGTCATTGGTGGTGTCATACAGTCATTCAGTAGGCATGAAGAGGCAGAAAACCCTCCTGAGTCCTGTAGTTAAATTTGGCAACATTTTCCAGTTCTTATATTAATTCCTATGTGCTAATTATGTTCTTTTTCAAACCTACTCACTAGCAGGTTTCAACCCACTAGTGGCAGATATTGAAGATGACAGGAAAAAAGAAATATCTTTTCAATTTTACATTTTCTGAATTGCTAATTGTAAATGAAAACATGCTTCTTCAGGAAACAAATGTTACTTCTTTCTAACATTTTCCTAATTTCCATGACATTTTCTTTCCAAGTTTAGCTTGTCCTTCATTGGTACAATCATTAAACCAGTTCTCTCAGGGCCACCAACAAGTAGGTTCAACACGCTGACTGCTGCAAGGCATCATCCATTCAAATCGTTATGTTCAGCAAGGCACTACTAATTATTTAACTCAGTGACTGAAAATTATTGGCCTCTGACCTCTTGAAAACACAACCACAAATTACTATATCTAATTTCAAAGTATTTTGTAGTTTTTATATACAAATTAAATATCAGTTTTGTTCCACTCCGACCACAACTCAGCAAAGCATCAGTGATAGTTTGCAGCTG
>NW_010300620.1:370-580 GCF_000700745.2 Antrostomus carolinensis | reverse complement strand
CCCCTTCTTCAGGGCGCGCGCTCGCCGGTGCCGAGTTCCTGCCGGCCGGGGGAAGCACGCGGTGTGCTCGCAGGGTCCCCTCTGCCTTGTGTCCCCAACCAGAGCACGGGGGGTTTGAGAGGACGAGGGGGCTGAGAGGACGAAGGGGTTGTTACCCACCCAGGCTCTGAGCCAGATTCAACCACAGAAACCAAGTGTCCCCCTTAACCC
>NW_010300620.1:0-210 GCF_000700745.2 Antrostomus carolinensis | reverse complement strand
TTCCTTTCAGCGTGGGTTCGTGGGGGGGCAGAGAGTCTGTAGGCAGCACGCTGTGCCGCCGGCGAGCGGAGGGGAGGCTGCGGCTTCCTGCCTCCTGCAGCCTCCCAGGAAGGGCTGGGGAGCACTGGGGAGCTGCACCCCTGGAGCAGAGAGCCCCCCCTCTGTAGGGACACCAACCAGCCCCTGCCATAGTCCTGCTTGGCAGTGGGA
>NW_010300619.1:11620-12312 GCF_000700745.2 Antrostomus carolinensis | reverse complement strand
TAAGTGATCCCCGATATCGGATCGGGACAGATACCCAGTGATAACTATTAGCTGGTATCATGTATTTAGAAACAAGCCTTCTATCTGAAGTAGCTAGTGCTCTCAGTGAGAGTGCCTGCTCTATCAAAACTGCTTCTATGAAGCATCTTTAAATTGGTGAGTATGAGAATCATTTGTAAGCTACCACAATGCCTCTTACTGGCTTGACTATTGCAACTACTGGGGGAGAACATCTCTGTGGTAGCTGTGCATCCTTAGTTAGGTTTTATGTTTCTATCACGATTTGTGCCTTTGTAGGCTTCCTGTCGAGTTGCTGCTTGTGGTTCATTATGCTGAAATTCTGGTGTTGACTCAAAAAAAAAAAATCCATCAAAATAATCCTTTTACTGCTCTTCTCAAGGAAACAGTAGGTTTTGCAAAATGTGAAAATGAGCACAAAAATCTAGCTTCCCACTACAGTACTATTTTAAGCCTCTTGTGGATTAAATGTGTTTAGAATTTGTCATTGCTATCCTAGAAAACCAGAATATGCTTGTTAAAGTTGAGACGAACAGGAAGAGGAGGGACAGGGTACTTGGAACTCTCTACTAGAACCAAAGATCTTAAAAAAGGAGATTGGGGGAATACTCCTTAATAGCAGTTTCTCTGCATAGGTATGTTTGGGCAAGTGCATGACTAAAAGAGTAAGAACT
>NW_010300619.1:0-11594 GCF_000700745.2 Antrostomus carolinensis | reverse complement strand
GAGTACAGCTTATCTTGAGAAGAAATTTGGTGCCTACAAGGAAGAGAAACGTCACAGCACAATGAACTGCATTTCACAGCATGTGAAGGAATCGGGCTGCTCTCTGCAACAGTGGTAAGGCTTCTGCTGCTACCGTGTGCCCAGGGTTACTGCAGAGGTGCAGGCTGAGTGGTGTGTATCTGGAAGGCAGCATAAGAAATGATCAAAATCTTTAAAATACAGACATTCTTTCCTACCTGCAAGAGTTATAAAGAGTCTTGAAGAAAGAACAATTGTATAAATAGTCTAAATTATAAAAGTCCTGTGATTAGCTAGGTGGTAAACGTGTGTTTCTGTGTACAACCAAAGCAGAATGTGCAGCTGTTCTTGTCGCAAACAGCTGCATCTCAGAGTCTGCTGTCTCGGGAACAATGTCACCACGAGCCATGGGTCTTGCCAGCCTTGCTGAACTTCTGCTGCTGCAGGAGCAGAAGGAGGATGAAACCAGGCAAGACCCACAGTCTGTTGCTCAGCACAATTTTCAGGAACTGCATTACAAAGCTAACAGGGTAATTCCCATCCACTGTTCGGTCTCCATGTGTAATTTGCTGCAGGTATGTCCATAGCACAAGCTGGCAGAAAGTGTAAAGTAAGGTGCCTATGCTGCCTATACTGTCTTTCAATAGGAAAATGCAAAAAGAGAGCTCTGCATCTTCTCTAGAGCTAAAATTAATGGAAAGTATTTGGAAGTATCTGAAGAACTCACCTTCAATTTCCCTATGGGTATTTTATGAATAGAAGAAAATAAAAAAGTAACAACTATTCATCCTTGCTAATGAAAAAATGAGAAATTTAAAAAAATAAAATGGTCAGTAATATGAAGTCATAGACTGCCAGCAGTCAACACACTCAAGTTGTGTGCTTGTCTTGTCTGATTCTATTACTGTAGTGCTTAATTACCATTCTTAAATCAATATTTTCTGGAGTTAGATATTATACTGCTGTACAATATTGCTTCCTTACTGCAGTCCTACTTTTGATTTGTGTTTAGGCAACACACATGGCATCCTTCTCCAGAAGAGATTTCCTTGTTTTCTCTTTCAGGTTCATGTAAAATTTATTTTTCAGTTACTGTTATTAGAAATGGTAGCTATATTTTTTTTAATATTTTGCTTTAAAGAATAGGAAAGCCTCCTGGGGCTGAGGACATGGGAACTCTGTCCTGGCTTCCATGGAGCTGGATTGTTCTAAATGTCACCCCAAGAATATGGGGCACATTTTCTGCTAGATAGGCAATGAGTACTCCATCTCTTCCACTTGCTGTCCTGTATTTCACTATTTAAGCTTTTAAACTTACATGGTTTTAAGTTTAACAAAGAAAGCTCAGTAGTGTGCTAGCATTGTCAGAATAATAATAATAAAAAAAAGTTCATGCTACTGTGAGAGAAATGACTATTAAAACAATAACTGGACAGATGAAACAGATGAAAAATCCTTAGTATTGCAGTTCTAGGTTACACACTCTTTTCTGAGACTCCAGACATACAGACCATGTTTTACTTTCTCCATTGGGAAGGTCGCTCGGAACTCTTAAAGCTGTGCCCTTGACTGCGTTTTCTTGGCTTCTGAATATATATGTAGATCCAATTAGCCTGACACACACACAAATTTCCACAGTAAAAGTCTGAGGACTAATAATACAGAATAGCACAGCATTGGCTTCCTAAAAGACACCATGAAAAAGGTCCAGAAACTCTCAGAAGTGAAAATAAAACACTCAAAGTATATGATCTTAGCTGTACTTTTTTTCTTTTTCCAGATCCTGGGGTAAAACCACTTTTCTAATGTTGGGCACCTTGGCTATCTCTGAACTATGAGAAAGCGTGATGAATTTTTTTTGGCATCTTTCACATTAAGCTGTCCTTCCTTGCTCTTTAATTTCTGTTACATATCAAAGAGCTGGAGGCTGACCTTCATAGTTGCTAGAATGAATCAGACTTTCAAAGACGAAATCAATCTGATCAACCTGACTTGACCCTAAGTAAGGTATTTAGGTGATGAGTAAGTCAGAATCAATGTATCTTTTCATGTACATGCTTGTGCAATATTTTTTTTTAAAGAAGTTCCTTTTGATAATAACACCACCTTCTCTTGTCTAACTTGTCTGAGCTTTTCCACTTATTTTTTCAGCACTCAGTCAATTCTCCTGTAAAAATAATGGCTTGTCCAGAAACACAGTCTGAGGAGAATCTCTTGGCTGTGCTGTACTTTTTTCTGAATGTGAGTATTCAAGTCTTCAAACTCAGTGTGCAGCACGTACAGTCTGTGATATGTGTTTTGGTCTTGTCTCAATATTTCTCTAGAGTTGCTCTTATTATTCACCCATTTTCTATTAGATTAGCTGATCACAGGCTGCCCTCAAACACATGTAAAGCTAAAGCACACTTGTATCTATTTTCTCAAAAAGACAGATCCTCGCAAAAACCCGTAATTGGCTGGGATTCCTGTTTATAAATGTAACAAGCCAAACTCACTTGCAGAGGCTGGGGAAGTACTTGAGAGAAGGGTGTTATCCCACTGAGTCCCCAGTCAGGCAGTCCTAGTTTTAGCTCCTCAGGGAATACCAGTATCGTATACAGTTCACTCGGCTCACAAAATATTCATTCCCATATAGCCTGCTATGTCCTAGAGAAAACTGCCAGAGAGAGATGAATTTGTCCTTTGCTAATGTGTTTTTTTCTTTTAGTTCCCAATCGACCAATCTGAATTTTCTGGAATATAAGGATCTTTCCTCTGTCTGGTTTATGCGGTGCATGTAATTATCTTTCCTCTCCCTCCCCAGTATTTTATTGTTTTATTGTTATGTTACCAGCTGTGGTTTTTTCATTAGTGAAACTGTCTATCCCTTGTCTTGTTGGGTCTTTACTGGCTGCAGAAAAGGCAAGGTGCTGTCTGGTGGGCATGGAAATAAATTGGAAAGGGATAATTAGGTAAGGTCCAGTAATATTCAAGCTTTATGTATATGAGAACATGGAAGGAGCTACAATAGAAAAGACCACAGGAGGTTTGGAAGTTTAGAGTTACCTAAATTAAGGCTTCCTAAATAGAATTGTTACAAACTAAGTACAAATTCAACAAGGTCATGGTGTTGCTTTAAAAGCATCTTGCAGCATAGGTGCTCTTTCCTCTATGAACAACATGCATTTGACTGCTAACGGAGGTGTAAAATAAAAGAGGAGTAGTGTGTCTTGTGATATGTCAGCCTAATAAAATGGTATCCTTCCCATTTGAGGTACATCAAGGAGTAACTCTCTTCTTGAGGCTGTCTGTTAAGTTCACCTAGAGATGCAGTTCCCCCTGATTTCACCAGGAGCAGCAGTAGAATGTTTTCCTTGAAAAGAACAGTAAGGTGTTCAATTGAGACACTTTATATGTGCTAATCCAAAAGTGTTTCAGCTGCCACAAGGATTCAGAAACAACTTGAACTGTCTCTTAATTTCTTTGGATTAAATATTTTGTAGAGGATTTCTCAGGGCCAAAAGAGACATGTGTTTGTCCAGTTTTAACAATATCTGAAACAGCAGCAGAATGTTTAAATACTTGTAGATGGCTGTCTTTCATTTTCCACAGAATTTTTCCCCTTTAACTGAGAAAACTGGGCTGTGCAGGACATGAAGTATGTGATCTGCCCAAAATGTTCTTCTCCCAAATTAAGATTCTTTTAAGAGTTTCTATGCAATTGGTAGAATCATAGACTCGTAGAATGGTTTTTGTTGGAAGGGACCTTTCAAGGTCATCTCGTCCAACCCCCCCTGCAGTGAGCAGGGACATCTTCAACTAGATCAGGTTGCTCAGAGCCCCATCCAACCTGACTTTGAATGTTTTCAGGGATGGGGCTTCTACCACCTCTCTGGGCAACCTGGGCCAGTGTTTCACCGCCCTCGCTGTAAAAAAATTTCTTCCTTACATCTAGTCTCAATCTACCCCTGTTTAGTTCAAAACCATCACCCCTTGTCCTATTGCTACAGGCCCTACTAAAAACTTTGTCCCCATCTTTCTTACATGCCCCTTTGAAAAGCCACAATAAGTTCTGGTATCATTCTCATCCATGTGACTGTAACATTATGCACAGATATTGAGAGATGTGTTTTGGCATAAAAGGGAGAGAGGGAGATTCAGTGCTGCTAGAGCTTGTCACACCTGTTGAGACAGCTTGTTCCTAACAACTGTGAGCAGCTTCTGCTCCTGCAGGGGTGCAAGGAGGAGCTTGTGATTACATTGGGACCTTTAAGCTACAAATATGTTCTTTAACTAATTGAGTTAAATATATGGTTACACACTGTTTCATCTCAGCATGAGCACTTATTCTGGATGACTAATACCCTGAGACCTGAAGTTTATAATGGAAAGGCTGACACACATGCAGTCTTATCTATCATAACACTATGCAAAAGGGAATTATATAATTGAAACATTTTAATGGTCTCTATTGCTCAGTGGGAAGTTACAAGTCCCAAAGGAGTCAGGCCAACTTTGTTATCAGGGTTTATTCAGTCATCTCTTAGGAGCAGTAGGGCACATTTTGCTAAATATAGTGCAGTGTGCTAATATGTGCTATGTGTGGAGCATTGCACTGGGACCACTGTGCCACAGAGCTGGAGCGCAGTGCACCAGCAGGTTAGTACACCTTCTCCCTTTGGCTGAGATTTTCAGAAATAAGTGCCCAAACTTAGACTCCTAAATACATACTCAGACATTTACTTGAATAGTCTGATTCTTTAGAAGAGCAACACCAAGAATACCTCTTCTATTAAAATAATAAAATAGAAAAAAAAATCTTAGAACAACAACAAGAAAGGATTTTGTTGTTTCTGGAAATAGTACTCAAATGTATGGCCAGATTTCTGGGAAAAGAAGAGAAGAAGGACAACTTTCGGTTACCCCAGCTTGATTTTGGGATGTAAATACTTCTGAAAGGAAGTCGCAAAACTTGGGAGTGGTGCAGGACAGACATCAACTGACTGGCTAGGCAGTAAAAATTGTATAAGATGTATTTCACAGAGTTAGGCAGGAACTCCTGTCACAATCTTTACCTCTCTGTTCCAAGCCTGAGAGCCAAAAGCAGATGGTCTGCTACCATCTAAACATCTTTGGATGAAAATCAGGCATGTTTGCTGGTCTCATTCTGGTCCCCAGTAAATAGGTATTTACACGAGCAGACTACAAAGCTTGGCACCAGCAGAAGACTTGGCTGGCAAAAATACCAGAGATGAAAAGTAAAAGTGCTCAATCCAGTTGCCTAAACTTGAGTGTCTAGCACCATCTCAGGCTATACTTGAGACATTTGCTTGGGGCTGGCAAATACAACAGAAGACCAGCAGGAGATGCGCACAGTCCTGTTATAGCAGCTGGGGCCTAGCAGGATGCCTGTGGCACCCAAACAGTACTAGGGGCTCGCATCTACCTCCTAAGTTGTCTGGTATAGTTTGAGATGTGTCGGTGTATATGGGTCCTGGGCTGTGGCTGGCAGCTCTGCAAGAGCTCTCAGATGCTGCAGGGCACTCAAATGGCTCTAGAGCCCAATGTGAAAGCAGCTGAGCCAAGCCCGGTGGACAGTGGGTGGCCAAATTGCTCAGACACCGCTGAGTTCATTAACTAGATCTTCATTAGCCACTGCAGAAGTTTAGATGCTTGGCTCACATGCAGGCACCTAAATGGATCCTTAACCCAGAGCCAAATGCTATCTGAGGTCATGATGCAGGAAAGAGCAATGGGCACAGGAGATGTTCTCAAGCAGCAAAGCTGTGATGATGGGGCATGTGTCAAGGAGTACAACCCCTGTCTGCCTTCTTGGCTTCCATGGAGGTTAGAGAAGCAGATTCTGTAGGTTTTTTTAGAAAATAAGGTCCCAACAGCTATTTCCAGCATAAAGAAGGGGACCTCATCTTAACTGGGGAAGATCATGATATAGTAAAGGCCCATGTTGTGATGCGCCTTAAGCAGCACATCACCTAAATACATTTCAAAGAGCACTGGGCAGAGGGTAAAGGAGCAACAGGTCAGACTTACCAGCTGAACATTTACACTCTAGAAAATGCAATAGCAAAGGATGGAAAGAACTTGGGTGGTGTTTCAGAGTGTAATTTGTCCTTAACTATTTGTTTAAAAATCCTGAGCTGATTTTTTTTTTTTTTTTGTAAAACAAATAAGAGATACTGGAGCTAGCAGCAAACACATTTCTCGGAGAATAATATGTTATAACAGAAATCAGGACAATGCCAAAACCAAGACATGTTCAATAAACTGGGCTGGCTAAAAACTAATAAGAGCAGTGAGGCCAGCTGGAAAGCATCCAAGGGAACAGAGGAAAGGTCATATGAGAGGAGACATTTTAACAGCTTCCTGTGAAGCCTCTCGGCAAGCTGTAGAGGTGTTGATATACAAGAGAGACGTTGAACTCCAACAGGTGAAAAAGGCTGCCAAAAAGGGTGGGTAGGAGCTTTCAAGTAACCTTTAAAAGTAGAAACAAAAAACAATAGTTTTCTGTTTACACAACAGAGTGCTTCTGATACTGAAGCACAGGGCAACATCTATTTATAATCCAAATAAATCTTATGTTCTGGTATTTGGAACTGCCAGCATCCAACGCACTGTGAAGCAGCAGCCACAAGGCTGCATTAAGAAATGCCAATTTGAATCTGCATTGTTTTGCTCCATGTATTTCCCTCTTTAGTCACTAGCCAGTTATGACTTGTGCAAAATAAAAAGAAAATATTTTTTAAAGTTAGCTGACATGGAGTTCATAAATGTCATGACAGGTCATACCCAGGCAGTGCTTTTAGTGCCTAAGACTTAAGCTCTTGCCTGACTCATTTCCCACAAAATCTCAAAATTTCCACATGTTCATCAACACCTGTGATAGGTGACATTCAGATGAGAAGCCCATAGGTCTCATAGAAGTATATATAACCTGGGCTACCCATCTCCTTGGGCCTGGTATATTCCCAGACAATATCCTGGCCCAAGTTTTGCCTCTTGAGCTCTTTCTTTTGGAGAGGAAAGCGCCGTGGTGAATGCCACAACCAGCCAGTCTGGATGTCAAGGCACTGAAATTGGGAAGGTGGGGAGGGCAGGGAGCAGGGATGATGGTGACCATGGAGTCCATCTCCTCTGAAGTTTAGAAATGGTCAAAAAATTACATGACTGTCAAGTGCAGGTACACTGTAACAGCAAAAATGTTTTTGGCAAGACTAGTGGGGTCTGTACCTCTGGCAGTCACATGTAGGAAGGAATCTCCCAGTCCTGGTTCTTTGTTCTCAGGATGAGACTTTGCAGAGATGCCAGTTAAGCAAACAATTAATTTTTCATACTAAACTGAGACTATTTTTGTGGAATCATCCAAAGATACAGGCTTCTCTGGTATAGGTATTTTTCTTCCTAAATCATTTTCCCTTTAGCTTTGGAGTAGACTTTTACTCTGTCGATCCAACTTATTTCTGACTGCTGTGCTCATGGTCCAACTATGGACAACATGCGACTCACCTAAAACTAGTTATTATCTATTGTCAGCCACTAGGAAATGGCTCCCCAAAGTGTGCTGTTAGTACTAAGTATGGTATGGAGGATTTCTCTTTGAAGTCCTAGTGTACTTTAAATAACAGGGGCTGAACTAAATGGCTTCTCAGGATCTTTTCCAGCCTCATTACGATGGCTCTGTGCATTCATATCCTTTCTGCTTATTAGAGTTTTAAGCCTTTGAATGTTTCTCTCACTGAACTCAAAGAAAGTTTGGGGCTGACCTTTACACCCTCTAGACCTTCTTGGAAAAATGTGTATTGGGAGAGAGTGCTGCAGCAGCTGAATATTCCCCCTTGACAGCTTCCCTCCGACCTGCTCCTCAGGCAGGGGAATTACAGCATCACTCTGTACTCAATGCCTTCTGTGCCTGTGGGGGAGAGAAGGAAAGCATCAGTGGTTGGCCTAATGACAAGGTATTTGGTCTTAAAATTCCCCTACTATCATTAATTATTCCACTGTCTGCAATAATGTCACTCATTAGTTAACACAACTTCAACTTTCAATACCTTTGAATACCTCGTCCGTTCAGGCACAAGCTTATCTTCTCCATAAGCAGACCTACCACCCACACAGAGCTTGCTGTCACAATAAATATTGATATATTTGAATATAGAAGTACTAAGAAGACTTAGCAAAATGTTCCTATTCAGACCTTGTCACTGCACCATTTCAGACTTTGTTGCAGATTAATATTGTGCACTTTTGTGTAGGGAGTGATTACATTGAAAGAATTAAAGGGTTACCAAATGTAGGGCAACCCATGGCTATTAACCTTTCATCGTATGTGAATCCAGTCAGGTACTCAGACAACACTGTATTATAATGTTCTGCGAGTAACAGCTAATGGCTAGTGATTTTTAAGTGTTTAGATTTTTTTAAATTATGTGTTTTCTAAGTGGATCATCGTTCTTTCAGTGGGGACCCTTCAGGTATATGCAGAAGAGGAATGCTTAGACCTGCATCTGCTAGTCCGTTGCTGTGACAGGAAAGCTCACATTAGGACATAATTTGATACCTGGCAAATATACAGGATCACTATCCTCAGTTAATTTCTTTTCATGTCCTCTTTTTTCAAGCAAGATTTGCCCTGGCTTCATTGGGGAATGCCTCTTGAACAGATCAGGATTCTGTTGTGAAATAAGAAGCCAGCTTCTCTAAAACAAAGCAACTTAATTTAGGAATGCTTTAATATAAAGGGTGTTTGTGTATATAAGTATGGAAGGGACTATAAGATTGTTGCATCTCTTTTTTTTTCTCCCATTTTAGTATTAAAGATCTGATATTTTTTAAAAATTACTGCCTACAAATTAACTGGCATTTATAAGACTCCAAATTGCATTAGAAGACCAGTTCCTTTCTATTTATACTTCTGCTTTTAAAAGATTTATTTACTTTTCCAGTTCTACTTATTTGGAGCCACAATAATTTCTTACTTTCAGAACATTAAATGATGGTAAAAACCAGTTAGAGAAATTAAAGAATAAATAGTTGCTAAGGAAAACATACCGGATGAGGTAGATAATCATTTCATGGCTGTAACACTCTCCAGGGATGCTGCTTCCCATAGTTGTTCCACTAAATGAATAGATTTCAGATAGAACCAGTCCTCTCTGAACATTGCTGATATAAGAAGCCATTCCTCACTATGAGAGGTCAGACTAGTACTGCTCTCTGAATACCAGCTCTGAAATAAAATTGTCCGAATAAATAAACACCAGACTGAGTTCTTCTCATGCCATTGACTGGAAATCTCTCAAAAAAGGCAGGGCCTGGAGGAAGCCATTTGCTGCGTTTTGTCCTTCTGCATTTTCTGGGTGCAGATATAATACCATGCAATATTAGCTTTATGACTGATTTAATAGGGAATAAAAAATACAGTGTAAAGGTTGTCTTTTGTGCTGTAAGGAATTAATAGGTCTCTAAATGACTATATTAAGACAATGTTTAATTTAGATACGCTCTAGTGATAAATACAGTGTTAGAATGATCAGCAAAGTAGTTCCCAGGTAGATGTAGGTAAGCCACTGGTAGCAGCACAGTTTTGCCTGTATAACAGCATTTAATGCTGAATCAATCCATTGTTTAATGTTCAAAGAGCTGACACCTTTTTTTAATTCTTTCTCTATGTAAAGCATATACACAAATACATATATACATATGAATTTATATATACATATGAATAGGTAAAGCAGATGCAACTAACCATCAGGAAGCCACAGAGGCAAACTAACCACCAGGAAGCCACAGAAGCAAAATCTAGTGTGATATCCAAATGGAAAATTATATTAAAAGTTTACAGTGCTGAAAAGCAGAATGTCCTGATTTATTCTGCCCTGGCAATGCAGCCTGAGGAAACAAAAAAAGATGCCAGAAGCACAAAGTATCTTGAATTACTCTAGACCCCAAACGAGCTCAAAATTTCTAAGAAATTCCTGGTTACCTGCAATATTACTATCACATACCTACACCAGAAATGGGCAATATTTTAAAAATAATAAATATTAATTGAAATTTTGATCTTTGTATTTAAATTTGGTTCTGTCTTGATTTATTCAGCATAGATAGCAAAGAATATTGCAGAGCTGGAGTGCATGGTCTTAATGTGTTTAACACTTGCCTAAGAAACAAGCAGACAGGAGAGCGTTAGTAAATGTTTATGCATTTCAGAAATGCCTTCTGCATCACATACTATGTACTCAGACTATGAATGTACATAGCAACAGAGCTAATTAAAAACAACCCATTTAATTACTGTGATGTATGGAAGCACACAGTCCAAATGCAGTTTGTTGGTGTATTTCATATGTAACGGATCTCAGGAAGAACATGGTTAGAATGGTTAGAACAAAGAGTTAAAGATAAGAATGAAATGCTGCTGCTCTTGGAGTCAATGAATTGTTTGCTCTTGCCAGCTCTGAGTCTTACTTCACTCCAACAAATTAAGCAAAGCTGGTCAGCTGAGAGAAATGGGAGATAGTCCCCTCAGCACCACCTGGGTCTATGAGGGAGAGGCTATGAGATTCTTGCATCCCTGAGAGGCTAACTGGTTTCAAAGTCTCCACTCATGTAAATTCAGTTGTAGAATTAGTACCAAATTACTTAAATATTTTTAAATAATTGTTCAGAGTGATTTAACTTTCCATTTAAATAGAACAAGACATATTTTCTTCCATCCCCGTTATTTGCATTAATTGATCTTAACTATTAACATAAAAACCCCAGTTATCTTATGATAAAAAATCCACAGTACATCGTAAAAAATACTGTCTCAGTGCACAAGTGGTAAAAATACCTCATTTGCACTAATTCTGTTTCTATGGAAGGATATTTCATTGCAATTCCTGATGTCCATTCTTCTGAAACTATTGTTCACACCACATTTATACTAGTGTTCTTGGCTTATTCACTCAGGAAATTAAATTAATTTTTTTTAAAGTATTATTTCTTAGAAATATTGCTTTTACCTATCAGATTTGGATAGGAAGAAATTAAATTCCTCATGCCAAAACGTCAGGAGAAAACCCAACTCAACGGCTGGGCAAGGGGGTTAATAGGTCAAATGTATTTGAAATTTTATCAGCGGAGGAGATGTTGCTTTTGGAAAGTGCATTTTATCAATACCAGACAGCTGAAGCTGTGGCGTGTCCCTAAGAGGAGCTGTCTCACTTCCAAAGTGTCTGGAAACGTCAGCACACGTCTCCTGGTTATCACTTTCCCTGCAGCATCGGGGTTCCATGTGGATAACTAGTTTAGCACAGAAACGAAGACAACCCGATTCAGCTCCGGAGAAACAAGTCCTCCCGTCGACACGTCCTTGATCCTGGGGGAAAAGTGCCCAGGAACCGTCCACCGATAAACTATGAATCTCCACTATCGGGCACTTCCACCCTGGCTGGAACTTGTCCCATTTGCTTTGAAATTCTCGTCTCTGCGAAAAGTTGACACGGGGCCAATATGCCCCCGAAATGTTACCGACCTCTGCAAGCGGGGGGTGCTGAACCCCGCACTGAGGGCTGGCCCCGTCCCTGCCTCTCCCC
>NW_010300618.1:1374-1907 GCF_000700745.2 Antrostomus carolinensis | reverse complement strand
CACCAAGGTCTTGGTGGGGTCATCAAAGGTCATTATGGGGCCATTGAGGTCTTCATGGTGCCATCAAAGTCTTTGAGGTGCCGTCAAGCTCTTGGTGGAACCATCAAAGGTCTTCATGGTGCCACCATCCATGTTTTTGGTGCTTCCACCATCATTACCACGGTGCCACCATCACTCTTATGGTGTCACCACCACCACCATGATGTCCCCATCACCATCTCCATGGTCTTCTCCACCACCCAGGTGCGGGACGTCCGCATCATCTCCGACCGCAACTCGCGGCGCTCCAAGGGCATCGCCTACGTCGAGTTCTGCGAGATCCAATCGGTGCCCTTGGCCATCGGCCTGACCGGCCAACGTCTCCTCGGGGTCCCCATCATCGTCCAGGCTTCTCAGGTGGGGTTGGAGGAGGTTCTAGTTGGGTTTGAGGAGGTTCTAGTTGGGTTTGAGGTGGTTCTGGTTGGGTTTGGGTGGATCTAGTTGGGTTTGAGAAGGTTCTTGGTGGGTTTTGGTGGGTTCTCATGGGGTTTGAG
>NW_010300618.1:0-1311 GCF_000700745.2 Antrostomus carolinensis | reverse complement strand
TTTGGGGAGGTTCTAGTTGGGTTTGAGAAGGTTCTGGTTGGGTTTGAGGAGGTTCTCGTTGGGTTTGAGAAGGATCTAGTTGGGTTTGGGTGGATCTAGTTGGGTTTGAGAAGGTTCTTGGTGGGTTTTGGTGGGTTCTCATGGGGTTTGAGAAGTTGGGTTTGAGGAGGTTCTAGTTGGGTTTGAGGAGGTTCTAGTTGGGTTTGAGGAGGTTCTAGTTGGGTTTGAGGAGGTTCTAGTTGGGTTTGAGGAGGTTCTAGTTGGGTTTAAGAAGGATCTAGTTGGGTTTGGGTGGGTTCTCATGGGGTTTTGGTGGGTTCTCATGGGGTTTGAAGGTGTCCTACAGATCAGGGTGAATCCAGGTGTGACCTTTGTGGTCTCCTCACCCTCTTGTGTGTCTTCTCCAGGCGGAGAAGAACCGTCTGGCGGCCATGGCCAACAACCTGCAGAAGGGCAGCGGTGGTCCCATGCGTCTCTACGTGGGGTCTCTCCACTGCAACATCACCAAGGACATGCTGCGCGGCATCTTCGAGCCCTTCGGCAAGGTGGGACCTCCTGGGGGGACCTCCTGGGGGTCGTGGGGACACGGGTGGGTCAGGTTTGAGGAGGTTCTAGTTGGGTTTGAGGAGGTTCTAGTTGGGTTTGAGGAGGTTCTAGTTGGGTTTGAGGAGGTTCTAGTTGGGTTTGAGGAGGTTCTAGTTGGGTTTGAGGAGGTTCTAGTTGGGTTTGAGGAGGTTCTAGTTGGGTTTGAGGAGGTTCTAGTTGGGTTTGAGGAGGTTCTAGTTGGGTTTGAGGAGGTTCTAGTTGGGTTTGAGGAGGTTCTAGTTGGGTTTGAGGAGGTTCTAGTTGGGTTTGAGGAGGTTCTAGTTGGGTTTGAGGAGGTTCTAGTTGGGTTTGAGGAGGTTCTAGTTGGGTTTGAGGAGGTTCTAGTTGGGTTTGAGGAGGTTCTAGTTGGGTTTGAGGAGGTTCTAGTTGGGTTTGGGTGGGTTCTCATGGGGTTTGAGGAGGTTCTTCTGGGGTTTGAGAAGGTTCTTTGGGGGTTTTGGTGGGTTCTCATGGGGTTTGGGGAGGTTCTCGTTGGGTTTGGGGAGGTTCTAGTTGGGTTTGAGAAGGTTCTGGTTGGGTTTGAGGAGGTTCTCGTTGGGTTTGAGAAGGATCTAGTTGGGTTTGGGTGGATCTAGTTGGGTTTGGGTGGGTCGTTGGGTGATGGTTGGGTCATGGTTGGCCATGGTTGGGTCATGGTTGGGTCATGGTTGGCCATAGTTGGGTCATGGTTGGGTCATGGTTGATCATGGTTGGGTCATGAGGAGA
>NW_010300617.1:0-243 GCF_000700745.2 Antrostomus carolinensis | reverse complement strand
TGGCCAGTGTGGGACGGGGAGGAGCCGGCTTCGTTCTCACGAGAAACTTCCCCCGCCGCCGTTTCGGCAGGACCGGGGGCGAGGGAACGTCACCGCGCGCAGGGTGAGCGCACGCTCCTGCTCACGTTTTAATGAGCTCTGATTTAATGAGCGGGATTGGAGCTGAGGGTGGCTGGGGACAACTGGGAGAGTGTCCCCATGGGTTTGTCCCCACTGTGGGTTTGTCCCACCCATCTCATGGAC
>NW_010300616.1:0-4877 GCF_000700745.2 Antrostomus carolinensis | reverse complement strand
AAGAACTGGTCTGAAAAGAAAAAGGAGGAGAGAACCATAAAGAGAGAGCATTGACCTGAACAAAAGAGGACCATTGGCCTAAACAAAGATAGAGCATCATTGCCATGAGGAAGGAGGGGAAGGGGAGACAGAAAACCTCAGATAACCAGAATCATCATGGAGAAGAGAGATAAATTAGGTCCCCTGCAGCCCTTGGAAGTTCAATGGAGGAGCAGATACCCATGTGTATTTTCTTATTTTTTTCTTCTTTTTTTCCTCTTTTTTCTTCCTTTTTTTTATGTGATCTCAGTGTGCTGGGCACAGTGCCCCTAGATACCTCCCCAGCTGAGGCCAGGGGCCCTGCTTACCCCCACTGAGCTCCAACAGGCTCCTCTAAATTCCTACATCTGCCTCAGGAGTGCAGCAAGCAGCCATGTTACAGCATTTCAAGAGCCAGGAGCACTGGCTATGGGAAACTGGGGTGGTTCTTGAGTATTAAGCTGAGGCTGGGATCATGTATGTGTAACAGAGAAGCCCTAAAGTTGCTTCCAATAATTTATTGCTATTATCTTATCTAGAGGATAAAATATGAGATGCTTTCCATTTGCTTATAAATTATTCTTAATGGACTTAAACTGCAGCAAGGGAGATAGAGGCTAAACACTAAGAAAACTCAGGGATAAGAAGAGCTAAGTGAGGCAGCAGTTTGACTGGGGAGACTGTGGTGTCCCCTCACTGGGGCTTAAGAAACGTGTTGGACTAGTGTCTGTCAGAAGGAATTTGAGGCTAGCTGTTGCTTCTGCAGGCAGGGACTTGGATTTGATGCTCTCAAGAGCATCTTCCAGCTCAGTTCTATAGCAAGGTGCTACAATGGTGCAGTTGGTGCAGTCACCAGCTACCCGAGATGCTCCAAGATTTTGCATCCTCAGCATGTGGCCTCGAGGAGAGAGAAGGTTGGGAATGACTGGAAGATCCTAATGGTGGGAGCAAGGATGCCAGGAAGCGGGGACAGAGCCTATGCAAACATTAAAAGAAGTGAAATTTGGTTTGTTTGAAACTACCCCAAACAGTGCAAACACACTTTCCAAACCACTGCTGTTTTTTTGTTCCAGTAAATTTGTATTAAATATTTCCCAGCTATTACAGGATCCTCACAAAATGTCATAGAAAATATTTAGAATTTAAATATCTCTCCCATATTTATACTGTCAACAGGCATCCTGATGGATAAAGTAAGGAAAATGGCTATGTGACTCATAATTGGGCTTTCAGATCAATACTGCCAGTCTGGTAGAAGTTATAAAGAATGACAGTTATCAATCAATAAACATGGGAAATTTGTTTTTGGAAACCAGCAAATATGCTGGAATTTAGATGAAACCCAAGTGAACAATATTAGTTTTAAAGCATTTTATCCTATGATTTTAATTCACCTTCTGAAAGGTGCACTTTCATGTTACTATTTTTATCATGCATCCCTGAACGGGTATTGACACCTATATCTGTGTAACATGCAAAGAAGAGACACAAAAACTGTATGTGAAAAGGTCTCTGGCTTTGGGGCACCCCTCTTCCAGGACTGTTTCTCCACAGTAGCTGGAACACCCTGATGCTGTAGCTGGGCTGTTTATGGTGCCCAAATACAGTAGAATTCCCGTCATGCAGAAATATCTGGTTGATAAAGTGCTGAAAACATTTTTCCAAGTTATTTGCTAAAAAAATCCAGTTGCAATTGCAGCAGACCTACCTAATCTCTGAGAAAAAACCCTTCTCATTTGTAGATTCAATGTTTTTCAAGGAACACTGAAATTCCCTGCGATCACTGACTTAGATATCTAAAAAGACAGCTGTGTAAGAAGTGGGAAGCATAGGATGACACTGTGGTTTGTGGGCTTGTCAATACCAATTCTACAGGAATAAGAGAGAATTTTTGGGTAAGACAAGTTGGTAGAGATACAGAATTGACCACCAGAGCAAACCAAGGTTTATATAACCCCTTACCTGTTTCATAATGAACTCACATGGTGGGTCTAAACCCATTATTTTAATTGTAAAGTGCATTGCTACTAGCACACACCTGAATCCAAAACATAAGGTTTGTCAGTGGCAGCAATTGTACATGTACCACGCAGTCTGCAGGAGAGACGATAAATGAAGTCTCCAAGGAACCTCTTTCTTCCACTTACTGAAGCTTTGCCGTTGTTATTATGCATACAGTGTCCTCCTGGACCTCTGCTGACGTGGTGTATGCTGTTTATAAATTGCTGTAAACTGTGTACCCATGCTCCTCTATTTTAGAGAGTTGCAAGGAACAGTTGAACTCTGGTAGCTCCTGCCACAAGCCCGGGTGTCGGGCACTGCTGACACTGGTTTTGTGATGTGCACATGCTGAGGTAGGAGACGCAGAACGGAGCAGAGGAGACAGCAAAGCTGCTCCAGACCTGAGCACAGGACATCAGGGAGAAAGCCCTTGAGAAAAACCCCGGTGTGCTTTTCAGACTGAGCACTGGCTGAAGGATGCTTAAAAGGAGGAGCAGACAGTCACTGTATGGTCCCTGCTGCACCTGGGAAAGAACTCACACATTTCTTAAATGCAGGAGGAGGCAAAGAAACACCGTCATCCTCCTCCTAATGGCCACAATTTTTTTACCAACTCCTTGTCTTAAAAGGGAAGACATGTTGGTAGAAAACAATTTTGGTGGTGGGTGTTAGCCCCTCATTTCCTGAAGAACTGCTTCCCATGGTCATTTTTGGGAGATGTTTCCCTTCTGTAACCAGTACCCAGAACTTAATGCATTCACAAAACCGAAGATCCTCTTCCCAGATGGAAAAAGTCCTGATTTTTACTGTGATGCTTTTGGATCATCATGGCAACAACAGCCTGATTTGTGGCTTTTAACACTTCCCATGTTTTCCCTTCATAACTCTCCACCTGGATGGGATGCGGCAGCCCTGAGCTCCAGTGGCAGCCACACTCACCCAGGGACCTTGTGCTAGCACTGGGCTGGGCAACAGGAGCTTAAAATATTTATCATCTGGCACTTGCCAATTTTCTGTCCTTCCTGAGAGCTTCTGCTCAGACTTGGACAGCCTCCAGGAGTGACTCCACAATGGTGAATCGACAAGATTGATAGCATAGCTTGAGTTCAGCCCCCTCTTTCATGGACTATAAAACAAACCTGACTCACCTTGTCTCTGTCAAATATTTCACACATATCCCTGTCACATGTGCACAGTGTATCTGCTGTGCTACACGATTCGGAAATAGCTTCAGTCAAAGATAGTAGGAAATGTTAACAGCAGTAGGATGCCTTGAAGCCTGCAGGCTTTAAAAGAAACATTGCCAAATACCTTTCCAAGCATTAGAAGAGATGATTTCTCTGCCATTGTAAAATTAATGTATTGGAAGAAATGGCAAGAAAACAACTGCTGGGAAAATGGGCTTTGGACATGCGGGCAGGGGTCAGATGCTCCCAACAGCTCTAGGTTTTTCTCTGTTAATGGGGGACACTAATGCCACATCCCTGGTGGCTCAGGTTGGCTGGCACAACCCATATGTGGACAAATTAAGATTTGTATTAATAACCCCTTGCCAGAAGCACAAATGTCACTCCGGACTTGAACTGGGTAGTGTCTAAAGAGTATAAAAATCAGATATTTGGCTCATAGAAGAGTGTTTCTGTAATTCTCCTCATCATAACATTCATATCCTCAATGAACTCAAATTTATTTCAGAAGCCATTTCAGGATGGCATTGAGATGATCTCTCACATGAATAGACAAATAGGATTGTCAGCACTGAGTGCTCCTCATCCCACATTCATCTCCCCTTGCTGAGATAGCTGTCCCTGAAGGGACTTTCTCGTGATGGGCAGAGAGGGGCCAGCAGCACCAGAAGATGGCTCAAGCTGTTGAGATCAGTGCTGTCTCCAGGGCACCCACCTCCTTCCAGTGAACACAGAGGCACCAGAGGTGGCTGTGCTCCTTGTTGAGGTACCTGGGCTTAGCACCTACAGCCAGGGAGGGTGAATATGAGCTTGAACATCTGAGAAACACTCCATGAGAGTGAGAAACCTGTGAGACAAAAACACCGCAAACCCTGAATCTCTTATGCTTATCTTTTCTGCAGAGCAGAGTTTGCCACTCACTGCCTGAGGCAGGTTTGCAGGGCTTCTCAGCAAAGCCCTTCCAACAGCTGCTGAATTTGTCAGAGCTGGCAAAGCCCTACCAATGTGACCTTGCTATAAAAACAGAGGGCTCATCCTGTTTGGATGATCGTCATTCCAGGTAGGACTAAATATACAGCACTGGTGACTAACCTCTTGCACATGAGAGATTTCATCAGGCACAAGGACAGTGGTAAAATAATTGAGTCCTGTTCTCTCATCTCAGATCTATCTATTCTGTCCAAAAAACCCAAAGCATTCACCTGAAATGGTTTTGGAGGTGATTGGTCTAGTGGAAGGTGTCCCTGCAGAGGGGTTGGAACTAGATGATCTTTAAGGTACCTTCCAACCCAAACCATTTATGATTCTATGATTTAATTGCTATGAAGATGCCCCTAAGCCAGCAAGTTTTCTAATGTCCATACCTTCATGTGATGGCCAGGGAGAGGAATTACTAAGCCAACAAATGCTTATGGATTACTCAGATTCTACATTAACATGGAAATACACATGTGGAGGAATTTCCTCAAGTCATCAAATCATGTCTGTCACCAGCTACTGCAGACAATGCATCATGTCAGCCCATCTCCACATAAAATGAGCACAATCCACCTTGACTTGAGACAGATAGAGTCACTCCAGATGTGTGTGATGCTGCTAGGTGCCACCTCCAGCCTGAGCAACACTCTGCACTGCCTGACGGTCTGGATACCCACCGGGAATGGATGCACA
>NW_010300615.1:0-573 GCF_000700745.2 Antrostomus carolinensis | reverse complement strand
AAACCCGAAGTCCCTGGGGGTAACCCTACTTCGAAAGCGGAACCCTAATGCCACTTCCGACGTCCCTAGGGGTACCCCTATGTCCGGGGCGGAACCCTAATTCCACTCCCAAACTCCTTAAGGGTTACCCATAGTTCTTGGGCAGAACCCTAATTCCACTGCCGACGTCCCTAGGGCTACCCCTATGTCTGGGGCGGAACCCTAATTCTACTCCCAAACTCGCTAAGGGTTACCCGTAGTTTTGGGGCAGAACCCTAATGCCACTTCCGACGTCCCAACGTCCCTAAGGGTACCCCTATGTCTGGGGCGGAACGCTAATTTCACTCCCAAACTCCTTAAGGGTTACCCGTAGTTCTTGGGCAGAACCCTAATTCCTCTCCCAAAGTCCCTAGTACTAAACCTGCTTCCGGGTTGAAACCCCAGTTCCACTCCAGAAGTCCCTGGGGGTACCCCTACTTCTGGGCGTAACCTTAATTCCACACCAGAAGTCCCTGGGGGTATCCATAGTTCCAGGACAGAACCATAATTCCACTCCCGAAGTACCTGGGGATATTCCTAGTGCTGGGCGGAACC
>NW_010300614.1:5917-10435 GCF_000700745.2 Antrostomus carolinensis | reverse complement strand
CCCGCTGAGCCCCGGCCCGGCCATGGGGGCTCTGACCAGCCGCCAGAACGCAGGGGTGGAGGAAGTGGATATCCCCGCTAATTCCGTCTACAGATACCCCCCGAAATCCGGTGAGTCCCCGGGGAGGGGGGTCCTCACGTCCCGGTGCCGCTGCCGGGCGGGGGAGCGAGCAGGGCTGCGCACCCCGGCCCCGTGCGGCGGGACAACGATGGGGTCACCCCTGGGTCTGCAGGCGGGGTGACCCCCCTCCGGGTGCCCTTTGCCAGCTAAACCTGGCTCCCAAACTTGTCTGAGTTGATGCGACTTAAATGATGTTATTATTGTTGTTGTTATTATTGTTAATTAGCAGCAGTAGTACCGTGG
Source organism: Antrostomus carolinensis (assembly GCF_000700745.2). NCBI lineage: Eukaryota > Metazoa > Chordata > Aves > Caprimulgiformes > Caprimulgidae > Antrostomus > Antrostomus carolinensis. Next base: position 10,072 of record NW_010300614.1, on the reverse strand, counting down.
TCTGTGGCACCAGGCTGGGAAGGGCTGGGGCTTTTCTTCTAGCCGGTCTCTCTGGTGGTGGCTGCTCTGGAAAAGCCTGGGTTTAAATTCCCAGCAGGATGAGGAAAGCTGGGGTGGGAGGGATTGGAGGGGATCCCTCCTTCCCAGGGCCCTGCCCCATAGCAGCACCCCGGTTTCTGCCTTTCCCAGCTCCTTGCCCTGTCTCCAGGCTCGGCAGTGATGTCTCTCCCGCTCCCGAATCCAGCCCTGTCTCAAACCTTGTGTGTGACCTTGGAAAATTTGTCCCTCCTTTCTGTGCCTCGGTTTTCCCTGCAAAGAGCTGGGCTGAGTGGGTGTCCAGGGGGGATGATGTGGGGGTCATGGTGGGGAGAGGTGATGGAGTCCTGTCCTTGGGTGGGTGTTGCTTCAGAGCCACAAAAATACCGGTATCAGTGGGTGATGGCCGGGAGCACCACACGTGTGTGTGGGGATTGCTACAGGATCCTTGCACGGAATATTATTAATAGGTAACTATTTTGGTAGTTAATAGGATAAGGTAAATGCTTGGATCGTTAGTGCTGTGACAAATTACTAGCTAATTAGAAATAAAGACCTCCTTAGGAAGAATTACAGCCAACACAAACCCTACTCTTGTCCTGAAAAGCTAGGCTTGGCTTTTTTTGTTTTTGGTTTGTTGTTTTTTTTTAAATTTTAATCTCAAATGGGTTGCACAGCTGGCCAGCACATCTGCGGTGGTGCAGGGTTAACTGGGACACTGCGGGGTGGAGATGGCGGATCCTCGGCAGCCTGTCCTCCCGCGGGGCTCCCCCAGCTCCCTGTTTTATGCTGTTTCAAGGCCTTTGTCACCTTGATGCCAGCTGAAACTGGACCACCTCATCCGTGGGTTTGCTCTCGGCAGAGACCGTGGCTCTGTGCATTAAGGGGTTTTGTCTTGATACTGCTTCTTGTTTAGAGGCTCTTGAAATATCTGGGCATGAAGGGGTGGAGGGTGCCAGTCCTCTGCCCTGCTCTGGGGGAGCAAGTGTACCCAGCTGAGCACTTCCAAACTCATCTCAGCTGGCAGAGGACACCAGGCTGATGCTTAACTGGCTTTCAGGGAGAAACTGGGGCTTTCAGGTGTGTTCAGCTGGGCTGGTCCCACCAATGGAGCCTGGGCAGAGCTGAGGGGGGACAGCCCTGGTGCTGCCTGGGGTCCTTGAGGAGAGGGGCAGGAGGTGTTCAGGTGACACAGCCATCTGCGCTGGGACGAGGACAGGCTGGTGACTGTGGGAGATTATGGCTGGTTTGCTTTTATCCGAGAGGGATTTGCCTTCAGCACTGCTGGGAGGGAGGCAGGGGAGGACGTGCCAGGCAGCCGAGCTGATTCCTCCGTGGCAGCAGAGCTTCTATCACCTCGAATGTCACCTGGAAACAGCCACTGGCTTTGGAAAGGTGGCCTTGGGGGGGAAGTCCCATGGGACCCCGGGCATTTCCCTCTCTCTGCAGATGTGATTTTGGCTCTTCAGCTGCAGGTTCATTCAGGATGGCCGGTGCAGCCTGTGGGAATAGGACATCTGCGTCTTGTCCCAGCCAAGCATCTCCCCTCCCCATCCTGGGGGTCCCATCCCCTCCAGGCAGGGTGCAAATGGAATTAGTTAAACCAATATTTTCAAGTAAAGGCTGGGATTTACTTCAGAGGCTCTAATCTCGCACTGGCAAAGGCGATGGGAGGGAAAGCAAGCGGGGGCTGTTTATGGAGCCCACTGCCTGGCTAGTGGGATGGCTGTTGGGGCAAGTGTCCCTGGCTTTCAGACCCTGTCCCTAGCAGAGGCCAGCACTGAGCTCCCCTGAGGCAAGTGGGAGCAGAGACCATGAGCAGGGCCCTGTCTGGGAACAGGAAGAAAGGGGTCACCCAGGCAGTGACACCCCTAATCCCAGGGGCACAGCCCCACAGCGGTGGCACTGCCATGGCACAGGGAGCAGCCTGGGGGGTTCCTGGGGCTGCGGCGGGCGAGGGCTGATGCAGCAAGTGCCACGGCTGGGGTTTGGCTTTGCCTCTGGCTGCCCGCTTTAGAGCACTGAATTAAATAACCACAGTGTGCCAGCTCGATGGGATGCCCTGGGGCAGAAGCACCCGGCGCCTTTTAATCCGCCCAGGCTTCGCCCAGGCAGTGCCGTGCCCACAGCAGCACCCTGTGCCAGCACCCACTGCTGTGGGATGTGCCAGCACCATGCCACAGCCACCAGGACGACCGCAGGCTGTGCAAAACCTGGCGCTACCATCCCTGGGAGCGTGTGGATGGGCTGAAAATGAGCTGTTCTATTTTGTCCTCCTCGGAGGCTCCGGGCTGTGACCCTGCCAAAACATCCAGGCTCTGACGTTTCAGGAGCCAGAAGCTGTGTTACCACATCTGAGCCAGACCCCAGCAGGGCAGCAATGGCTCTGGGGACAATACAGGATGTGTGCCACCATGTGCCAGAGCCATGGGCATGGCCACAGCATGCACCAGGGTCTGTGCCTGCAGGTTCCTCACCTGTCATGGAGCATCTGGTCAAGGTGACATCCCTGATGCTCACGGAGAAAAGGGGCTGACAGTGTCATTGGCACCGGCTGGTGCTGGGTACGTCCCGTGTGCTGGTGCTGGCGGGCACGCAGGACACGGTTTGTTTGCTGGGAACAAGAGGCAATTTTGGTTTATTCCTCCTTTCCAGCAGCCGCTCTGTTCAGCCCTTCCCGCACACTCGCCAGGCCTCTGCAGTTTAAGATCTCATTAAAACCTGACTTTCCCTTGGTGATGTGACCGTCCTTGACAGGCTTTCCTTCCCCAGGAGCAGGCGTTGGTTAAGGATTTATAATTAGCTGACAATAAAGCGGCTGTGGCTGGAAAGATGCTTCCCTCCTCTGCCACCCAGTCGTGCCCGTGGGGTCACTGGCACCCAGTCAGGCTGGCACACTCCTGACGATGCCCTGGGCTTTCCTGTGCTGGTGCTTCCCTGGCAGAGCCTGGCACGACTCAAGGCTCTTGTTTAATGGTGAGGTTTTTGGAGGATCTTCCCTGGGAGGGAGTGAAGGGCCAGTGCAGGCCACTGCAAAGGGGGAGCTGAAGCCCCTTGGGTCATGCACGGTGTGTGCTGAGAGCCTGCAGCACCCAAGGGTGCTCCCAACCCCTGGCAGAGAGGCTGAGTGATGGCAGCATGGTCCTCACCTGCTCTGCCCATCCTATGGGAGCCCCCAGCACCCACCAAATCACAGCTGGGGCCATCACAGAGAGCCTGTGATCCATTTTCCAGTTTTTCCCCAGTGCTGGGGAAGCTTTTCTGCAGGTTTAAATATATTTTTTTCCTATGTCCTGCTTTTGCCCCAAATCAGTGCCAGGAAAAGCTCTAGACAGCCCCATTCTCCCCCAGCCACGCTGCTGCAGCAGCTCTGAAGCCACTTCATTCTTGGCTTTTTTTTTTTGCGTGGCCGTGTCCTATAGGAGCTGCCTATAAATTATGTACATGGAAAATGGGACCAGAAAGCAGCAGGCATCAATAATTGATGGGTGACGTTTGCTAATGGGCGCACTGCATCCGGGCATCCCTGTGCCACAGGGCCTTTGGGTGAAGCTGCACAGCCCTGCTTGTCCCTCCTGCCCCAGCCTTAGGTCCCCTCTCCTCCTCCTCTGTGAGCTTTGGGCTCAGTTTTGGTTTTTAATTATGGTATTGAGGCCTGATCCAGCCCTGGGCAGTCACTGCATCTGCCGAAAGCCAACTGCAAGCTCTGACTTGAGACCCCCACAAGCAGAGCTTCAGCCCAGGCTTGAGCTCCTTTGATCTGCAGACCCCAAAGGTTTGGTTTTGGGATGTCCCCTGGGGGCCTGTGGATGGCTCTGTACCGTTGGGGTTGGGGTTTTTGCAAGCCACACCCTGTCCCCATGGCCGGTGGGATGCAGGATGTTGTGTCCTCCATCCATTGCCTCTCCTGACTCCTGGTGCTTCTGCCCACCCGTCACCATCCCTGTTCACCTTCCCCTTTTCCCTTCCTTTTCCCACTTCCAAGAAGTCCTGACCCTCCCATCCCAGCTGGATCCCGTGTCGCAGTGTGCTTTCCCCAGGCAGCCACCGCCTGGATCTCTTGGATAAGGAGCAGGCACCAATCAGCTCCTGGTCAGACTGGGATGAAAACTCTTCTCG
>NW_010300614.1:563-5886 GCF_000700745.2 Antrostomus carolinensis | reverse complement strand
ATGGGACACACCAGTGTTTTGGCTCCGTGCTTTACCCTGCCATGGAAGAAGGGACACTGGTCACGGCCTGGTGCTCATCAGGGCAGCGTGGGGCACTTTCTGGAGGGGTTGCTGACCTCCTGGAGGAAGGGAAGGCTGCAGGCTGAGAACTGACAGAACTCAGTTCAGTTGTGCTTTGCTCATTTCCCCAGTGACAGCTGCAGCAAAGCCAGGTGGGTGTTGGGCTGCAGGCACATTGCCTCAAATGGTACATGAGGTCCATGATGCCGGGCTTTGGGCAGGAGCATCCCAGCTTGCTTTGAGGGCTGCATGCCTGGCCCGTGCTGCCCCTTCCCAGCAGTGTTTGTGGGGTTGTAGGAGCTCCCCAGGCTTTGAGAGATGTGCTGCTCTGTCAGGACAGGCTGTGACCGCTGGCTCTCCTGCCTCCTCAGGAAATTAGCTGGTGTTTATTCAAAGGATTAGCGCTGTTCTCCTGCTCTGCTGCCCCAGGAGCCATCTCCCCTTCTTGCTCACAGACCAGGATTTGGCTGCTCTTGCCAGCACGGGGATGGTTGAAGGTCGGGGCAACCTTGGTGGCTCAGAGCGGGCTGGGGCTCGCAGGGATTTCCCTGGCACGGAGCGGGTAGCAGGCGCTCTGCAGTGTGAATCTGCTCTTGTTAAATCCCACTGGATGGAGCAGCCCCCAAACTGGGCGCTGCTGTGGGGCTGGACCCCTGCACCAGCCTCTCCCATCCCAGCTCTCTCTGCCCAGGCTTCAGCCATCGCGGTGGCCGGGCAGGGACAGAGTTGCTGGCAGTCGGGGGCTGCAGGCAGGGAGAGGGGCTCCCAGCGAGGTGACCTTGGGGACGAAGCCACCTCTGAGCCATTGATTCAGTGGCTCTGTGCTGCTCCATCACCTGGCTGAAGCCCCGTCCTCCCGCTCCGCTCAGGCAGTCTCTGTGTTTTCTTTCCAGGAAGCTACTTTGCCAACCACTTCATCATGGGTGGTGAGAAGTTTGACTCCACGCACCCCGAGGGTTACCTCTTCGGCGAGAACAGTGACCTCAACTTCCTGGGGAACCGGCCCGTGGTGGTGGGTACCATGGGGAGGCAGGGCCTGGGTGTGCCCCTTCCCAAAACAGTGGTGACTGTGTGTGTGTGATGGAGGTGCGTGATATAAGGCTGCTGACTGTCACCTCCCAAGGGCACAGCCAGCCAAGCACACCTGGGGTGGCCCAAGTGGATTCTCTGATGTCTGATATAAGGGTTGGCTACTTGCTGCAACCTGTCCTCCATCGGGAACTAACCTGGGTCCCCTCTCAGCCTGTCTGCCCATGTCCACGTGCTCTGCAGCAACATAACGTTATCACAGAATCCCAGACTGGTTTGGGTTGGAAGGACCTTAAAGCTCATCCAGTTCCAACCCCCCTGCCAGCAGCAGGGACACCTTCCACTAGACCAGGTATTATTACTATATCTCCTGCCTCGCTTCCAAACTTGAGTTGCAGGGGGTGAATAGGCTTAGAGGTGATTGGGAATGGACTGGGTGATTGTGTGACATCTGCCTTTGGGTGCTGCTCTCTGCAGTACCCGTGTTGCGGGTCATCAAAGCTGCATGTATTTTCTGACCTGCAAGGGGCTGCTTGCATGCACAAACCCATCAGCTTAACAACATCAGCTGGTGAAGATGGTGAGGAGTAGTGGACTGATTTAGCCCAACTCCTCCTTTCTTGATCCCTCTCCAAGAGCTGCTTTTCTTCTTGTCCCTTCCAGCTCAGCCAGAAGCCATCTCCTAGCTCAGATGGCACAGGATGGGGGACATGCCGGGAGCAGCGCTGGTGTGGTGCAGGGCAGAGTAGCTTGGACAGGAGCAGGAGAAAGTGTTCCCCAAGCTCTAGCAAAAAAGGGTGGGGGGAGTGATGGGGGCTGTGGGCAGCACCGATGGGTTCTGTGGTGATGGGTGCTGCCAGCACCAGCTGGTCCCAGGGAATGGGGAAGTCTGGCTGCAGGGAAGGTCCCTGGACCCCACCATCCCAGAGCTGGTTCTTCTCCTCGCTGCCTTTGGAAAGGGAGGAAATGTGAGTGAGGGCCATCCCCAGAGCAGGTGTCAGCTGCAGGGGCGAATGCCCCCCACTTCTCCAAGTGCATCTGAGCAAAGTGGCTGGCCAGCATCAGCCAGAGCAGTGCAGGGGTCAAGTATTAATTACATTATTCTGGGGCTCTTTAGCTTGGAGAAGAGGAGACTGAGGGGTGACCTCATTAATGTTTATAAATATGTAAAGGGTGAATGTCAGGAGGATGGAGCCAGGCTCTTCTCAGTGATGCCCAATGGTAGGACAAGGGGCAATGGGTGTGAGCTGGAACACAGGAGGTTCTGCTTAAACTTGAGAAGGAACTTCTTTACAGTGAGGGTGACAGAGCCCTGGGACAGGCTGCCCAGGGAGGGTGTGGAGTCTCCTTCTCTGGAGACATTCAAGACCCGCCTGGACGCCTTCCTGTGTGATCTCATTTAGGTTCCTGCTCTGGCAGGGGGATTGGACTGGATGATCTTTTGAGGTCCCTTCCAATCCCCTTGATTCTGTGATTCTGTGATTTAAAAATAAAAAAAAAAATCAAATTGAGGAATTAAAGGCACCAAAGCATTTCTGTTGAGTCAAGATAAACTTACCTGGTGGTAATGTCCCAGCTCTTCAATGCCGCCTGCTCTGTGTTGAGCTGGTGAGGCTGCTGCCATCCCCATTTGTGTTTCTTCCTTGAAATTGGCTTTGACAGCATTTGGCAGCGTTGTCTGGTCCTTTGGCAGGGAAGTGCCCAGCCCAGGGCTGTGCCAGAGCGGGGATCCCAGTAGAGCCAAGGGAAGGAGCACTCCCCAAAGCTGTGAGTGTTGGGTGGGCAAAGCCAGCGCCTTTCTCTCCATCCTCTTCGCTTCCCCAGAAAATGAAAAGTCAGCACTTGGGTTCTCTCTCCAGCAGTGAGCGCTGAGAAATCCTCTTGATTACAGTAAAAGCCTCTAAACTGCCCAGTGAGCAGTTCCTGAGTCAGAAACCCCGACAGCAGAAGCAGCAGGGAAGGTAAAAGAACAGCTTGGAAACAGCAGAAAGAATTAATATAGCGTCGTAAACTAAATTGTGTTGCTCCTGCTTAATTACCGACAGCCCTGGGCTGCAGAGCTGGGACTGAGGTCCCATCTCCCTGGGGAGTGGGGGGTGGTTTTGGGCTGGGCTTTTGGGTCAGGTCAGTTTTGGGGGCTCGGGGGGGTGTGTTGAGGAGGAGCCATTTTGTTTCTGGTCCAAGCCTGTGTCCAGGCACTATTTGGACATCTCTGATGCCACCTCCACGACCTGTCCCGATGTCTCTTGGCTGCGATGCTTTCGTGTTCTGGGCTGCTGTGAGAGCCCTGACTGGGCTGGAAACATTGGAAATGGCCCCTGCTTTTTTGTGGGGGATTTATTTTGTGTTTCATGGGTATCCAGCTCCAGGAGATCTTGGAAAAATTGTGTCCCACATAGTTTCTGAGCTGAGCGCCTTGGCTGAGCTATTAACAGCAGTGCTGCCAGGGGGATGTGCAGAGCACCCCGAGGCTGTGCAGACTCTCCTCTCCATGAATACGGGATAATCTGGATTTTCCAGCTCGGGACAGGTTCCCAAGGGGCTGGGAAGGGTGTTGCAGGTTTAAGGAGCTGCCACTGTGCTGGGCCACCTCTGCAGGGGCTGAGGAGTGGAGAAGCTGTGGCACCTGGAGAGCATGGGGTGTTTTAGGGAAACTGGGGACTGTTGAAATGTGCTGCTGGGTTTCCCTACCCATGCAAACCAGCCTGGGTCTGCTTGTAGAAAAATCTTGCAGAAAAAAAACAAACCAAACCAAACCAAAACCCCAAAAACATTGTAGAAAGATTTTTTTGAAGGTTTTTATTTTTACTTTGACAGAAGTTGGTCTGGATGTTGCTATAGATGCATGGATGGAGTTTTAAAATGGGTAGTGGTTGCAGTGAGGTTTTTTCTGTTGTTTTTCAGCTTGATTTAAATTAAGGAGATGCCAAAAATCTTTGAAACAGCCCCTTGCTGATGTGCAACTCTGGCTTGCAAAATTTCATTAAAAAAAAAAAAGAAAAACCCCCAAAAAAGAGCCCACAAGTGGGTGTGAAAGAGCTCAACAGCGATGGCAAAGCTGTTTCTTGCAGCAAGAAATTTGCCTGCGGTGCTTCCCCATCCTGCCCAGCCCAACGGCCCCGCAGGGCTGTGCCCAGGGGACCCGGCTGCCCCCTTCCTCCTCCATCGCCCACCCCTGGGTGCTGCAGCAGGAGGGGGCTTGCTCCCAGGGGTGCTGTCCCTGCTGGGGCGAGCTTTGCTGCTTAGCACAGGTTGGTTTGGATACGGCTGGGGCTGGGCAAGGTCCAAATGAGCCAGATTGGATTGCTTCGTTAATTTGAATAGCAGAGGATGGACCACGACATGGCAGGGCATGTGTGACATGGCTGAGCTCCAGTGGATGACTCTACAGGTGCCTCTTTAGTGCTGGTGACTTGTTAAAAAGCTCATTAACAGCAGATTAATGACTCAGCTGTTCTTTTTCCTTCCCAGAGGGGTTGGCAATTCCAGGGTGCTGTGGTTTGATCTTCAAAGCCCCCTGGGTCTGGCCCAGGCTTTAACCTGCCTTTCGATGCCACCAGTGGGACCAGAGCTGTGGGATGGTGGGACCTGGAAGGTGATGGGTCAGGCCTGTGCCTGCGCTGCGTGGTCCTGAGAGCTGCCTGTCCCATCCCAGCATGGGTCCCCCAGCCCCATCCATCCTGCTCTGCAGGGCTTTGGGGACAGGGAAGGTGACCATGACCATGGGGAAGGTGACGGTGACTTTGGGGACAGGGAAGGTGACCATGACCATGGGGAAGGTGACAGTGGCTTTCCCACATGAGGGTGCCAGGGACATGGGAAACGGGCACCTGGCTCCCCATGGGGCATCCCTAAGTGCAATCTGCAATTCAGTCTTGTCCCCTGACTGTTGGGGTGCAGCAGGCACCTTGCTGTCCCCAACCCCACCCCATCCAGGCTGGCAGCAGCGTGGGGGGACAAAGGGACCCAAGCAGCCTGTCTTGGGTACCTGTTCCCTCTCCCAAGGCAGTGACTAAGCCCTTTGGCTCTCATGAGCATCTGCCATCCCCAATGGCACCTGACACCCTCCTGGCTCTGGCTGTCCCCTGGCATACGGTGACAGCTCACTCAGCATAAGCTTCTGTCTCTCCCACGTGTTTGTGTCATCCCCCTGGGGGGCTGATCCCTTCCTGGGGCTCAAAATACCTGGGAGATGGAGGGGGGGAGATGTGTCCTGCATCCCTTCCCCAGTGCC
>NW_010300614.1:0-531 GCF_000700745.2 Antrostomus carolinensis | reverse complement strand
GTCCCCCAGCTGCCACCATGTCCTCTCCCTCCAGCAAGCCCTGTAGTCCCTGTGCAGGTGGACAGGAAGGACCAGGAAGGACAAGGTCACCTTGGAGGATGGCTCTCCATCACCTCTCCTTCATAGCGCTGCTGCCTGCCTGGTCCTGCCCAGCCGCCGCGTTGGGGCTGGCAGAGACCCCATCACCCAAATCCCATCCATCCTCGGGAGAAAACAGGGACATTTGTGTCTGTTCCTTGGCTGGTGGGCAGGGAGGGAGCTCCAGCCTCCCTGACCCAGCCTCAGCCAGCAGCTCTGTGCTGCATCAGCCACCTAAAAATACATCAGTGGCTACCTGCCCTGTACCCTGTGTCCCCCACATCCGCCCACCCCCCCGCCAATGGGGACAAGGAACAGCCCCTCTCTGCATGTCCCCCCCTGCTGAAACTGTCCCCTGCAAGGGCTTTTGGCCTTGCTTTTTGCAGAGGGATGTCCCCATCATCAGGCTGCCTGGTACCCAAGTGCTGGTGGGAGCTGCAGGTGCTCAGCACC
>NW_010300613.1:0-828 GCF_000700745.2 Antrostomus carolinensis | reverse complement strand
TCCCTCGCCGCTGGCCGGGCCGGGCTGGGGAGCGCCAGGGGAAGGTGCTCGGGGTAGATGCTGTCTGATCCCTCACCAACCCCGTCTGAAGCGCGGGGCAGGGGGAACTCCTTGCAGTTCCTCTGGCTCCGTACTGCAAAAGCCGCTGCCCAGAGCGAAATGCAAACCGCTCCCTCCCTCCCGGGGCGTCGTTGCCGCGTTACCGAGGTCAAAGCGAACAACCGGGAGGGAACAGGAAGGGCCGGCAAGAGAGGGAGGAAGCCCTTTCCTGCCTCGGTGACTTGGCGCCTGGAGGATAACGGTTTTGAACACGAACTGCTGCCCAGCTGGGACGGGTTGGAGGAAAAAGGGGGCCTGAATAAAGCCCCGGTTTCTTTTCCAGTGCTAAGAACTGTTCCCGCGGATCTTGCAGCCCCAGTCCCAAACCAACTACAGGCTCTCTGTGTGTTTTGTTGTCTTTTCGCAGCTCGCTGGGTAAAAGCGTTTGGAGAATCTCTGGAGCTTTCGAGTAGGGGCTCACCCTGTGAACGGTACTCACACATATAATTCAAATTTCACAGCTGACCTGCTCTGAAAACCTCAATCAGCTTCTAATTGAAGGGAAAACAAAATATTGCTTCCCTACAGCAGAGCTAACGATTTAATCATTATATCAGACATTATAGCTTTTAATTAGGCTAATGCTGATACTGTATGGAAAGAGATAATTCAACACAGTTCTTGATGAATTCTGTAATTGGGTTAACGGAGGAGCAGTTGGGGGAAGAGATGTCAATATTCAAGCTGCGTCTATAGCCACCAGGTTTATGAATGAAAGAGAAGGGGGGA
>NW_010300612.1:5664-7429 GCF_000700745.2 Antrostomus carolinensis | reverse complement strand
TGTCATCCAGCCCCTGCTCTGCGCCGTCTACATGCCCAAGTGTGAGGATGGGCAGGTGGAGCTGCCCAGCCAGACCCTCTGCCAGGCCACCCGGGCCCCCTGCACCATCGTGGAGCGTGAGCGTGGTTGGCCTGACTTCCTCAAGTGCACGCCTGACCGCTTCCCCGAGGGCTGCCCGGTATGAGGGGGACAGGACATGGTGGGGGGACACCCCACCGCGCTGCCACGGGCTCTAAATCCCCACAGGGAAACGCTGGCTGTCCCCACCCCTCCACGGGGGACTGATGTCCACCCTGGTGGCACAGCCTTCACCATGGGGGTGCCTCCTCTTCCTCTTCCTCCTCACAACCCTTCTGGGGGGACACCCCACCGCGCTGCCACGGGCTCTAAATCCCCACAGGGAAACGCTGGCTGTCCCCACCCCTCCACGGGGGACTGATGTCCACCCTGGTGGCACAGCCTTCACCGTGAGGGTGCCTCCTCCTCTTCCTCCTCACAACCCTTCTTCTCCTCTGGCAGAACGAGGTGCAGAACATCAAGTTCTGCCTCCTCCTCCTCTTCCTCCTCACAACCCTTCTTCTCCCCTGACAGAACGAGGTGCAGAACATCAAGTTCAACAGCTCGGGGCAATGTGAGGTGCCGCTGGTGCGGACGGACAACCCCAAGAGCTGGTACGAGGACGTGGAGGGTTGTGGTATCCAGTGCCAGAACCCGCTCTTCACCGAGAAGGAACACCGTGAGATGCACGTCTACATTGCTGCTTTCAGCTCCGTCACCATCTTCTGCACCTTCTTCACCTTGGTGAGATACAGGGAGACATGGGGAGGTGTCCCCAAAAAGGGGACTGGGTATCAAGCTGTCCCTTTTCTCCTCCCTTATCAGGCCACGTTTGTCGCGGACTGGAGGAACTCCAACCGTTACCCCGCCGTCATCCTCTTCTACGTCAACGCCTGCTTCTTCGTGGGCAGCATCGGGTGGTTGGCTCAGTTCATGGATGGTGCCCGTGACGAGATCGTGTGCCGGGCTGATGGCACCATGCGGCTGGGGGAACCCACGTACGTGTCATCTTCTTCATCCTCATCCTCATCCCATCATGGCTACGTGCCAAGAGATGTTCCTCAGGACCATGGATGGTTCTTGGGGTTTCATGGAGGATGCTTCACTCCTGGGGTAGGAGAGATCTCCTTCCTCCTCTATGTCCCCTCGTGGGGGTTTGGTGACACTTCTGTCTCATCTCCCCTCGTAGCTCCAACGAGACGCTCTCCTGCGTCATCATCTTTGTCATCGTCTACTACTCGTTGATGTCGGGTGTCATCTGGTTTGTCATGCTGACCTATGCCTGGCACACCTCCTTCAAGGCTCTGGGCACCACCTACCAACCGCTGTTGGGCAAGACCTCCTACTTCCACCTCATCACCTGGTCCATCCCCTTTGTCCTCACCGTGGCCATCCTGGCCGTGGCACAGGTAATGGGACCACAATCCCGTGTCCTGGTGGTTCCCTGCCAGGGTGATGTGCGCAGGGAGGGGTCACCACAGCCAAGTGACCCCACCTTGTCCCCATCTCTGCCAGGTGGATGGTGACTCTGTCAGTGGCATCTGCTTTGTTGGCTACAAGAATTACCGTTACCGGGCCGGCTTCGTCCTGGCGCCCATCGGGCTCGTCCTCATCGTGGGGGGCTATTTCCTCATCCGGGGTAGGTGTGACCTCACCCCAATGTGGGGACGGAGGCACCATGGGTGTCCCCCCTCAATCCTGACCCACC
>NW_010300612.1:3856-5609 GCF_000700745.2 Antrostomus carolinensis | reverse complement strand
TGGGCTGCTGAGCGAGAAGGCAGCCAGCAAGATCAACGAGACCATGCTGCGGCTGGGTGAGTGGGGTTCCATCAGCACCATTTCCATCAGAATTGGGGTGGGAATGAGGACATTTTGTCCCCTGAATCTGGACAGCTCCATCCAACCTTCCTCAGGGTGACTGCAGTGGGGGACGTCATCCTAGTGATGGTGGCATGGCCCTGGTGCAGCATCTTTGTCCTGGTGTTGCTGGAGTCCAGCTAAACCAGGGATGTCCTACTTCTCCTCCAGGCATCTTTGGCTTCTTGGCCTTTGGCTTCGTCTTCATCACTTTTGGTTGCCACTTCTATGACTTCTTCAACCAGGCAGAGTGGGAGCGCAGCTTTCGGGAATACGTCCTGTGAGTGGGACAGGGGACGGGAGGGCGAGTGGGACACTGGTGGCATCTCAGCACCTTGTGTTTAGCAGAGCGGAGAGCCCCGTGTCCCCCCACCAGCGTTGCCACCACATCTCCACTCTGCAGAGTTATGGGGTCTTGGCCCCATCACAAGGTGTCATTGGGTGTCCCTCTCCTTATGGCCACCATCCTGCATCTGTCCCCACAGGTGTGAGGCCAACGTGACCATCGCCACTCAGACCAACAAGCCCATCCCAGAGTGTGAGATCAAGAACCGGCCCAGTCTGCTGGTGGAGAAGATCAACCTCTTCGCCATGTTCGGCACCGGCGTCTCCATGAGCACCTGGGTCTGGACCAAAGCCACCCTGCTCATCTGGAAGCGCACCTGGTGCAGGTGGGACCCTGGGGATGTCACCTCATCTCCATGTGACCCTTCCTGTCCCATCCAACATCCTGAGATGTTGGAGGTCATCCCCAGACTTTTGTCCATCAGCTCAAGGTGTTGTAGACTTGCAGCAGAGAGGGGTTTGGGAATGTGACCTCTTCCATTGTGCAGGTGTCTCCTGTGTTTGTAGGACACCTCCATCCCTGGAGGACCCATCCAACACAGTCCCCAGCCTTTGGTGTCCCAGTCCAGTGTGGGTGAGGGACATGGGGAAGGTCCCCAAGCTGTGCTGCTTGGGGTTGTGTGTCCCTGCTCTTGACCCTCCGTGTCCCCAGGCTGACGGGACAGAGCGACGACCAACCCAAGAGGATCAAGAAGAGCAAGATGATCGCAAAGGCCTTCTCCAAGCGCAAGGAGCTGCTGCGTGACCCGGGCCAGGAGTTGTCCTTCAGCATGCACACCGTCTCGCACGACGGCCCCGTGGGTACGTGTCTGTGGGACGGGGCCACCTCAGCAGCACCCCGTGGTCCCCACTGTCCCCCCCCTCTGACCAGGCTCCCCCATTATCGTTGCAGCTGGTTTAGCCTTTGACATCAACGAGCCATTTCAGCGTGGGCCCAACACGTCACCAAGATGGTGGCCAGGAGAGGGGCTATCCTGCCTCAGGACATCTCCGTGACACCTGTGGCGACGCCTGGCAAGTCCTTGGGGACCATGTGGGGCATCTTTTTGCGGGGGGGACAAGTCAGGCTTGAGGAGCGTTGGGGATGTGGGGGGAAGGCAGAGCTGGGGGGGCTGAGGCAGGTGGGGAGCACAGGGCAGGGCACAGGGCAGGATGTGACCCCTCTCACCCACCCCATCCCGTGTCCCACAGTGCCACCAGAGGAGAGGGCCAACCTCTGGGTGGTGGAAGCCGACGTCTCCCCCGAGCTGCAGAAGCGCAACGGCCGCAAGAAGAAGAGGAGGAAGAAGAAGAAGGAGGTTTTCCCAGA
>NW_010300612.1:2597-3675 GCF_000700745.2 Antrostomus carolinensis | reverse complement strand
CCGGCTGCCCCCCCAGCCCTGCCTGGTCGCTTTTGCCCCCGATGTCCTCCCGGGGATCTCACCTGGCCAACCTGAAGCCACCTTCACTGGGGGACCATGGGACAACCACCGCAGAGCCAACGTCTTCCACCTCATCAGCAACCCCTTCTGCCCCGAGAGCGGGTCCCCAGAGGAGGAGACCCCCGGCCCCAGCAGCGGGTACCGGCAGCACAATGGGGGTCCACTCTGGCCCCCCAACCCTGGCACCCTGCCCCGTGGTGGGGGGACAAGGACTCAGGGCCGACGGGCTGGCTTGGCCCCCATCCATTCTCGGACCAACCTGGTGGACGCGGAGCTGCTGGATGCTGATTCAGACTTTTAAACCTGGTGGGACGTTGTGAGGGGATGGGGACACCTGGGGTGACACCCAAAGTCTCATCCAGCCTGTGAGGGGACGCTGAAGCCCACCCTGTCCCACCAGAGCCAGCCCCGAGGATCCCTCTGACCCAGCCCTGGCTGATTTGTCCCCTCAGGGGACGACATTTCTCCCCACATCACCCAGACAGACTCGATGCACATCCCAGCCTGGCAAGATGCCAGCAGAAGGATTTTGGGGTGTCCCCCCCACCTCTGGCATCGCTGGGAGAAGAGAAAAGGGGTGTTGGTGGAACAAACCCCACCCAAGTCCTGCGGGGATTTAAGGACAAGGGCGACCTTTGCCACCGATGGGGACAGGAGCAGGTGGCCCCTTTTGGGGACAGCGGTACGAGCGGAGGTCAGGGTAGATTTTGGGGAGCTTTGTCCCACATCTTGGGGTGCTGGGACGTGCTGACACCCCTGGTTCTGCCCCCACCCGTGGTTAGATGGTCCGTAGAACTTACAAACATCTGCCAATAGGTTTTGGGTTTTAAAAAAGACATTTTTAAAATGTTTAATCTTTTTATGATACATCGAGACGTGGCGGCCGGGTGCGGCTTTTGGGGGTGCACCCATTTTTTTGGGGGTACACCCATTTTTTTTGGGTGCACCCATTTTTTTTTGAGGTACACCCATTTTTTTGAGGTGCACCCATTTTTTTGGGGTACACCCATTTTTTTGG
>NW_010300612.1:0-2355 GCF_000700745.2 Antrostomus carolinensis | reverse complement strand
GGTTGCACCCATTTTTTTGGGGGGGTGCACCCATTTTTTGGGGGGTACACCCATTTTTTTTTGAGTTGCACCCATTTTTTTTGAGTTGCACCCATTTTTTTGGGGGGGTGCACCCATTTTTTGGGGGGTACACCCATTTTTTTTTGAGTTGCACCCATTTTTTTTGAGTTGCACCCATTTTTTTGGGGGGGTGCACCCATTTTTTGGGGGGTACACCCATTTTTTTTTGAGTTGCACCCATTTTTTTTGAGTTGCACCCATTTTTTTGGGGGGGTGCACCCATTTTTTGGGGGGTACACCCATTTTTTTTTGAGTTGCACCCATTTTTTTTGAGTTGCACCCATTTTTTTGGGGGGGTGCACCCATTTTTTGGGGGGTACACCCATTTTTTTTTGAGTTGCACCCATTTTTTTTGAGTTGCACCCATTTTTTTGGGGGGGTGCACCCATTTTTTGGGGGGTACACCCATTTTTTTTTGGGGGTGCCCCCATTTTTTTGAGTTGCACCCATTTTTTTGGGGGGGTGCACCCATTTTTTGGGGGGTACACCCATTTTTTTTTGAGTTGCACCCATTTTTTTTGAGTTGCACCCATTTTTTTGGGGGGTGCCCCCATTTTTTTGAGGGAGGTGCACCCATTTTTTGGGGTGCACCTTTATTTCTTCAGGAGGGGGGGTCTCAAAGTGCCTTCCAGCTCCCCGGAGAGCTGATCCACACCCAGAATGGAGGGTTGGTTGGTGGGATGCTGGTCCCTGACTACAGGAGATGAAGAAGTGACATTCCAGAGCCATCATATAAAGAATAAACCCCCCAAACTTTAAAATCTTGGGGTGCACGAGGTGAGACGAGGTCACCTTTGCTGTCTGGATGCACCAACCCCTTGAGCAAAGCTTTTTATTAATTTTTTTAAGGAAAAAAAACCCCAAAACCCCCCAATTTCCATCAAACCCAGCCAAGCCCTGAGGTTTGGACTCCGGTTCCTCTTGGGTTTTTTATCTGTCCCTTATCCCTCTCCGTGTCTTGATTAAATCCTGGTAGGCTCCTGGCTTTTTCTCTTATCCTGGTGACCTCCACGGGTTCATTTTTGTTATGTAAAGAAAAAAAAACCTCTTTATCAGTATTAAATTTGCCAAGTTTTTATTGCCCCGGGGCTTTTTTTTGGGGGGGGATTTATTGAAACGTCGCGGGGGTTTTGTCCTTTCTCTTAAAAAGTCCAAACTACGTTCAAAACTGATTTAAACTGAGTTAAAAACGGCTTGAAACTGCTTTTAAACCGGTTTTAAAGTGATTTTTAACAGCTTTAAAGTGATTTTAAACAGCTTTAAACTGGTTTAAAACCCTTTTCCTGGCTGTTTTGGCCACAAAAAGCAGGTTTGAGGGATGGAAATGTCTGCGGGGGATGATTTTGGGGGACACTTGCTGGATTTGGTAACAAATTGGGGGGACCCTTTGCCAGCAGATGGCACTAGGGGTTTAAATATCCCCCAAATCACAGTTGGGTGGCTCCAGTTTTGGGGTGTTTTGTCCAGGATTGGGGTCCCACAGGGACACCGGCTGCAATGGGCTGTGTGGATGGTGCTTTTGGGGACAAAAACAGTGCTTTTGGGGACAAACAGTGCTTTTGGAAAGTGTCTTTATTTAATTTTGGTTGGGATTGAGGCAGCTGGGTGCTCAGTTATCCTGGAGAGCAGGTGCTGCTCTGAAATTTGGGTGGAAAATTGCTTTTTCCTGATGGTTTTTGGCCAGTGGGATGAGCTGACCCCGCTCCACCGCCGTGGAGGCAGCAGGAAACCAGAGTAAAAGCTGGTTCATCTGGTATAAAACCAAATATTTCTCTTTATCTACCTTGATTTTATTTTTATGGGCTTTTTTTTGTTGTTTTTTCTCTTTATATTTCATTTTTTTGATCTTTTTTTAAACAGAATTGGATCAAAACAGCTGTTCCTATATTATTGTTGTCAAACAAAAAGCTAAAACATTTAAGTTTGAAAATGACAGGAGACATCCTGACCCTGTCACATCCCCCAGGCAACAAAAAAAAACCCCCTCGATTGCCACACGGGGACAATGAAGCATTTTTTTAAGGAAGAAAATACAATTTATCTTGGAAAACGCCCCATTTTCCTCACGAGGGGGCTCAAGATGGAACCAGCTTTTTGCTCTGGTGGGAAAAATGAGAAGCAACCACTAAAAAAGCACCATTTAAATAGGATTATGATTTAAAAAAAATGGTTCAAAGGGATGAAATGCCCAACATGGGATAAATTCAACCTAAATTCTTGTGCCTGCAGCATCCTGCGCTGGCATTGGACCAGGAACACTGAGCTTCCCCTTCCACTAGACCAGGTTGCTCAAAG
>NW_010300611.1:6675-6896 GCF_000700745.2 Antrostomus carolinensis | reverse complement strand
TATTAAATATATATATATTTAATAGGATTAAATTTTCATTGTAAGCATACATCCCTGTCTCTAGCTGAGGACCAGGATGCTCTGTAGTCAACCAGTTTGTCTTCCTGACATGATCACCTTTTCCAACCTAAGCTAACTGCTGAGGCTGACTGCAGCAAGGCATTCGTTTCAGCAGAGGGCTGGTGTAGGCAGGGAAGATACTGCATATTGAGATAGTGTGT
>NW_010300611.1:0-6653 GCF_000700745.2 Antrostomus carolinensis | reverse complement strand
CTGCCCTGCATTAGCTGTCCATGGAAATGTGCTCAGTGAGCAGATGGTGCGGAGAACAACTCTGAAAGTGCCAAGCATAACCTGGCTTTGAAAGCAAAGGAATTTCCTTGTGTTGGCAACTGCACAGTTGCATTAGGGCTGATTTTTTTATTAGTAAGAAAAAAGTAACTGGTCCCTGTCACAGTACCCTAAAGCAAACTCTTACCTATCCATCACCTTACTGTAGCTGGCATGGTCTAAACATCCCAGGCTCTATAGCTGCTTGACTGTTTTCAGAATAAAATCCCTAGTCCAGAAAATCTCTTAGTCCTAACTCACTCTAGGAAAGGTTAAATTTTGGGATTGCTCCAGCTCTTAAGGGAAGGCAGCCTCCCAGAAAGCTGAGGCTTAGACCAAACAGGGTTGGACAGGTTCAAAGGAGGAGGAAGTAACATCAGCTGCTGTAATTGCAGCAATGTGATCCTCTCTGGTTAATACTGTCTTACAGAGGTTCATCCACAGCTGGACAGAAAGAGATTTTGGCTAGGCATAGTGTTTGAAACTTTGGGAAATACTGCTAAACAAAAGACATCTCAAAATAGTTTATTTCTTTCCACCATGTACAGCACAGTTTCAGTAATCATCAGAGGTAACTTCTTGATGTCCTCAACTCCTCTCTGCTTTCTCATTCACCTTCAGCTTTCAACTTTCCTTTCCTTATCCACATCTCACCTATGGCCAGTGCTAGGAAACCTGCATGCTTGTCTCTGGGAATGCTGGAACTATAGACTGAAGTATCTGAAGGTAAAACCTGCTCATTTTGGAAACTCATGTAGTTTCATATTCCTTCCCCTTCCAACAGAATGTTACGAAGTATGATACGGGGTTAATGAAGCTGGACAAAAAATTTAATCACTATCTTACAGTATTCACTTTTCTGAAATACAAGTCTTAACTAAAGAGAGTCCTGCAAACTTCTTCTACAGGAATATATATAAAACTGTGAATTTTCCACTTAGGTTCAGTAGTGCATCCAATGGTAGCAGGCACAAAGCCGAGTATTAACACATTTCTGGGTCATGCCCTAATATTGAGAACAAGTTTGCCCTACATTTGGGAACATCTGGAATGATGTGGTGAGACTGTCACAGTACTCCCATGTCTCTAAGGAAATAGTTTTTTCCAGCTCTTGGCAGAAGGAATATCTGAAGGATCTTAAGGCAGGGAGCTCTGTGCCTGTGGCACAGCTTCACCTTGCTCATTGGTGCCTCCCCACCACAGCTGTACTCTGCCCTGGCAGGCAAGAGCATAGCAATTCTAAACAATGTTTTATACGGCAGCCTCCGAAGTCCTGACACAACTTGAGAAGAAAGTCAAGAATTTACAAGACCTAAGCAGGACTCTGAATGGAGATGAGCCATGGCTCCTTCAGCCTTGCAGTCATTGCTGCAGAGAATTAGTTCATCTGCAATTCCAAGCTTGTGATGCACACGTTTTTAATGGTCTGGGTTGCATTATAGACTGGATGTCTGAACTGAGACCCAGACTGACCTGTCTGACTACATAACAACAGACAGACATGTCCCTGTTCCAGAGGACACATTGTCCTGTGTTTGGAGGTGGCTGCCATGTCTCTACAGACCACTTCAGCTGCAGGCTGCCATGTGGGCAGAACAGGTGGTTGTGGGTGGCAGTATCATTTACCCACTGCCATGGGGATGGAGTCACCACACCATACAGTCAACAGTGTCAGTAGCAGTTGTCTGCCCAAGATTATGATCCATACAAGCATGGGATTAGAGCAGATTGCTGGTCACAGCCACCTGAGTCCATAATCTGCTCAAACGTGAGGGGTAATGCCCTGGGAAATGTGCTGCTGGTTTTGCCCTCTCTCCAAAAATATTTGTAGGCAGTATGCTCACTTAGCACAACACAGCAGAATACAAGCTGATAGTGCTGAAGAAACCTAAGGAAATGTTTTTAATGTGCTAATAAATACATATACCCTGAAGAAGAAATAAAAGGAATATCAGGGCCAGCACAGATTGCTCTACGAACATCTTTAAGAAAACCAAACCTGAAAATATTTTCCATATAAAATTATTTAAAGATGGAAGGGAGAAAATTAAATACATCTTTTCTGCAGGAAGGAGCTCTGTGCCCTGGATTTCAGCACAGTGCAATCTTTTATTGACTGCAGATGTAAAAGCAAAGCTGGTGTCTAGGATCTACTGAAGCTCTGGAGCTGTGCTAGGCAGGCAAAGAGGTAGCCAAAGAGCAAGCGACAGCAGGACAAGGCAGTGCTGCCTGGTGGTGCTGCAGCTCCTTGGTGTGGGCATCAGCACTCCAACTTCAGGACCACAGGAACAGCGATTTTTGTAAGGCCAAATTTTCTGTTCATGCAACTTCACAGAAGCACTTGGTTTAGCTATATCTGTCAATCTGTAAACTCATCCTTGCAACTGCTAGATCGCTGGAGACTCTCTTTCAATCTGAATCCTATAAACTGACTGATGATCACTGGGAAAAGCTGATGTTTAGCACTCAGCCTACATGTGTTTACTAGGAACATCTAGTGAAATGCTACAAGTACAGGACATTGTAGTATCAACCTGCTTTTCCTCAGCAGGGAACCTCTTAACTATGCTCCTCTCCATCTTGGGTTTGACAACATGTGACTATTCCATTAGGAACCACATGATAAGACACAAACTGGTCCTTTTAAATGGAGTTTAAAGGTGTCTCTGCACAACCCTGGTATAACTTTCATTATCCTAGAGTAGTACAACACCAATTTCAGTTCACAGGTTTAACTTAACTGAATAATTTTCCATTATGTTTTACAGAGGAATGATTTTGACAGGTGAATGCAGCTTTTCTTTATTCCTTTTTTATAAAGAGATCAGCACTTAAATTGCCTTTCATAGGAGCTCAATTTTACAAGGGCCTAAGAATCTCTTCCAGGCTACTGAACACCATCAAATCTGTATTTAAACTATGGGTTTTGGGTGAGTAGACAATACCTTGCAGAATTGAGCTCAAAATGAATGTTATCAGGCAGAACAGCATGTTGACTCTGAACCTGTAATTTATGCAAATTTTTGCTACTTTCAGTGAATAGAAGGATGCTCAGCACCTTCCAGTATTGAACATTAAAGAAGATTCTGGATAATCCTGTCAAAAGTGTTTCATTATAACAGTCTTTCTCTATCAGAGGTTAAGGATACCAAGTAAATTGCAGAACTGACCCTGAACATGGATTTATTTCATAGAGTCTTAAAAGAGATTGGTGACACTTAACAGCCTTGTTTACTGCAAAAACTGTTTCAAACGAACACTTATCTAAATGCATTTGTTCCTGAAGGTCAGCACAGAGAAGGGAACAATATGTCCATTAATGATATTTCTCAGATATGTTTTCTGCTGTTGATTTTTGCCTCATCTGGATAGTCTGCCTTGTATTAGTGGTAAACCAGAAGAGAAAAGCTTTTCAGAAGCAGTGAGGGATCTAGCAGCCTCCCTCACCATTCTAGCACTGCATGGTTGGTGCCAACATAGGCACCTGCAAAGACAGTCACAAGGGTAAATGCTACCCTTGGATAAATAGTCTAAAAACCAAGACAGTGACAGAACCACTTGACATTCAGCAGAGCTTCCACGGTTAAGCTAAAATATTTTAGCTCATTTATTTGTGGTAGGTAGTAGAGCTTGAGTATAACTACAAAATCAGCCCCAGCTGTCAGAAGAATGAACACTGCCATTTAAACTCTCTGTTTGGACGTGCCTTTCAATTCTGGCCCGGGTTAAAAGCAAGTGTGCTACCTCAGTATTCATGGCTTAACAGCAGCAGAAATGCAGGTAATGCACAGAAACCTGTTAGTGATGCCATATATTGCAAGAGTTGTGCCAATTCTTAAGGTTTTGGGGATTCTGAGTACTACTAAAAGTGAAGTGCTGCAGACTCCGAACTACTTTCCCCCTCCTTTTATCATATATGCAGAGGGACAAATTTGGAACTGATGCAACTATCCTGATTTTTTGGGATGTGGCCGAGATAAACTTTGCCCTTTTAACTCTTGTTTTTCTTTCCAAGCTGTGTTGAAATACTTTGGTCCTGTGTAGTTTTTTATTACAAGGAAAACATACTTGCTCTGCACCTCTTTGTGTCACCATTTTGACATTCCGACCCCTTCTTTTCCCTCCAGGCAATCTCTGTCAGCCTGGAAGAGTGTAACAGCTCATTGACTTGCAATGTGATTAATCCTTGGATTAGTCAAAATATGATGCAAACAGATCCTGACCCAGTGCTGAATGCTGTTCTTGCCTGTGCATGCAGTGTTAGGTACCTTACAACTGTCTCGAATTGATCAGGACATCCGGATTTTGTAACCTCATTTTATAACTGTTCCTCTCTCTCTAATTCCATCCTGTGAACTTCTGAGTACATGTAACAAGAAGCCACCCAGTTACTATTCCTTGCAGCTATCTGCCCGTGTCACCTGCTTCTCTGGCATCATCATGCAAGCATGCACTGTCACACTCCCCACTGGAATCTCAGCTCGCGGGTTGAGATTCACACCATCACTCAGCCTGATGAGAGTGTTGACTCCTGGAGCCAGAGCTGTGTTTAGGAGCACATAAAAGCACCGGAGTCCCCTACGTCTTGGCAGGACTTCAAGGACTATCCCAACGAAGAGATCTTGACAGCATAGTTGTAAACTCCACAGGCCCCAAGGGCTCAAACACCATGATATTTATGCTGCAGACTGGATTGCCAAGATAGTATCACTGTTATGCAGACATTGGTCTCTGGGTAAGAAGTAGCATTTCTCACACCTGTTAATTGGCCTTTGAAAAAATTGAGACTGACTGGAGTGGGCAGAGTGGCTGGGAAAGACAATGCATGCAAAGGCTGTATCCGGTGTTTCTTCTGTTCTCTGTTCAAAGAAACTTCAGCAGCACTGGTACCACAAATATTTGTGAAAGTCAGTATTAACTGAAAGAATTGCATACTGCATTATTAACATTCCTGATATATTTAGGACTGTGCTTTTATACTCCTTTCAGTCTTTATTACAACCCCAATCTCTACAAAAAAATGTCCAGAGCTCTTAAATTAGAAACAGGTTTAGGAAGCACCTAATTGTATGATAAACTACTGTGAGATTACACGCAGGCTTTCAAATTAAGCATAATCCTTCATACTTTGCTCAGCTCTGTCCCTGATGGAAACACTATATCTAAGGGAGGTTCTCCACAATGTTTCAGCAGATTGGTCTGATTGTAGTAGTAAACCTAGGTATTTTGTGATAGAAGGCAGTAACTAGAACATTAAAGATGTAGAAGTGAAGCAGGAAATGTTTTGTCAGGTAGTGTTTCTGGCACAGGATAAATGCAGCAGTGCTGAAATTAGTTCATGAAGTCAAGTGCTGACAGAAGATTTCAGAGCCAACCTGTTGAAGTAAATAGGGCAATTAACACCTTTGAGAACTAATTTTTATATTCACTTCTGGGGAAAAACCCTTAAGAACTTCCGAAGACATCATTGCATTATTCAACTCAAATCTTCAGTAACTTTTGCTGGGAACTGCAAAGGTTGTATATTAACATAACATTTAAAAAACATTGGGCCAGAGAAGGCATAACTCTGTGACTCAGACTGACCACTCCATAAGCAGAACAACAGAACAGAATACCCCAAAATCCTGCTAATAACTCTTAGCCCTATTCTTCTGGGCCAAAGACCTGATTTTCTTTCTGAACAAACTCATATTAATTTGGAACAATTGCATTCATTTCAAACAAGTTATAATGAAAGCGCATATCTGGAAAGTGAGAATCTTGACCACAGGAAGTCAAACTCCAAATCATCTTGCAATTATTCAGCCTCATGTGAAATATCTGGAGAGTGCTCTAATAGTTAGCAGCAATTAATCAGATTGTTAGGGATAATCTCTCCTAATGAGTGTAAGAAAAATGAGAACAAAGGGTAAATTTTTTACAAGTAGCTGAAAACAGCCATCCTAAAACTTAACATCTGCAAGAATTCTGTAGTAATACACCTGCTCAGACTTTCTCCTCATTTTCTCTCCATTTCTAATCAGAGCTGAGAAAACATCATTCTGGGCTGAACTGCTGTGGTGTTTCCTCACCCCTCTGCCCCGCTCTGGATGTGCCCTGGGGCTTGCGGCTCTTTCTGGATTTCAGGGCCTATTTCTCTGCTTTTTTGTCCTTTCCTCGCGGCTTCTCCCGCCTCCTGTAGCCTTTTGCCTTTCGAGGGAAGATCTCTGGCATGTGTAACCAGCCCGAACACATCCTCCCTGTTAAGCCAAAGTGCTCAGCAGACGCCGAGATGAGGCGGGGCCAGGGAGGGACCGAGCAGGCCCGGGTGGCCACCGCGGGCCAGCGGCTCCCTCTGGTGGCCATAGGCAGGGCGCGGAGCTGAGCGGTACCGGGGCGGGCCGGGCCGGGGTCCGGTCACTCGGTGTCACCGAGCGGCCTGGGCACAAAGCTGCCGACGTGACTCTTTTGGCTTCTGCGGCGGAATGGCTGTCGGGTGTCAACTCATTTTCTGTTTCTTTGTTAAGTCCGGTACTCACCCGCCTTATGAAGGTGGCTTGAAAAAATAATGGCCCTGTTGTTTCTGATTTGCCATTTTATTATTTTAATAAGAA
>NW_010300610.1:0-504 GCF_000700745.2 Antrostomus carolinensis | reverse complement strand
ATGAGGCAAGAGGGGATGGAAATGGGGCGAGAGGGGGAAGGAAATGAGGTGAGAAGAGGATGGAAATGGGGTGAGAAGGGGATGGAAATGGGGCAGGAGGGGAGCAGAAGTGGGGCGAGGAGGGGGACAGAGATGGGGTGAGAAGGGGGACGGAAATAAGGCGAGAGGACGTGGAAATGGGGCGAAGAGGAGGACAGAAATGGGGCAAGAGGGGGAAAGAAATGGAGTGAGAAGGAGAACAGAAATGGGGTGAGGACGGGGATGGAAATGGGGAGACAGGGGGACAGAAATGGGGATTTTTTTTTGAGGGGGATGGAAATGGGGCAAATCGTGACCCAAATGGCACAAAAGGGGATGGAAATGGGGCGAGGATGGGGACGGAAATGGGGCAAATTGTGACCAAAATGGGGCAAAAGGGAGACGGAAATGGGGCAAAAGGGGATGGAAATGGGGTGAGGACAGGGACAGAAATGGGGCGAGGAGGGGGCGGGAGGGCAGGAGGAG
>NW_010300609.1:0-1913 GCF_000700745.2 Antrostomus carolinensis | reverse complement strand
TGGTCCTACTGTGGTTAAACCACCACAAATGGTCTCTCCTACAGCAGAACAAGAATGTTGTTGGCCAGGTCAGACCAGGATAGTTAGAGAGAGATGTACTGTATGCCTGGTGTTTCCAATATATAGTCAAGAACTTCCCATGACCACTTACAAAGTGGATGGTCCAGAGAGTCCCAAGATAGCACTGTCCTGAGTCATTGAGCCCACATGGTGTAGCACAAAGCTACACACTTGCAGCCCAGCCTCAGGAGACAGAGGATCCTCTTGTTAGGGCTAATTGTGTGAATTCAGTGCCAGACTGCTCCCATGCTTCAGCAGTGCCAGATAGATGCCAGTTCCTGATGAGCAGTGAACACCTGAAGTTACATATCTAGGAATGATGCGATTTTTGCAATACCTTCTCCTGCATGTTGCTCATTCCAAAAATCAGTAGGTGAGATCAAACCCACAATGGAACAGAACACCTTAAGCTATACCAGACATCTTCACAAGCAGATAAGGTCTGAGGAATGGGCAGGGCGCAAGGGGAAAGAGGAGAAGATGGAGGGCACTCCAACACCAGCAGCAGCAGGTGATGATCAGCCATTGCTGCTGTGAGACAAGAGACCTTCGTTAGGGATAAAGGGCAGGAGCACAGGGTCTCACAGTCAGCCTGGCTTTGGATTTTGACATGGTGTCCCTAAGTAGTGGCCTTTTCCTCCCATTTGTTTCTCTCAGCACTTGAAAGCTGCTGTCTCTGAGCAAAAGGAAGAGCTGGACCTCCTGAGTGTTTTCTCTCTCTGGCAATGCCATTTGAAATTGTTGTTATTTTTTATGTCATACTGTCTGGTAATCCTTATTCAGAAAATGACTGAAAGGAAGTGGTGTCTTGGGACACTATCTGGGGTAGTCACCTAATTTCAGCTAGATAACTTAGCTGTTAATTAGTGCTCAGTGGTAAATACTCCATAATATCCTTTTTCCTGGCTGGCTGTCAAGACGTATCATACGAGACATCACGATTTCTGTTGATGTATCACAGTTCGTTAAAGGAGGTGAATAAGAAGCGGTATGAGAGAGGGTAAACACGCTGGGCTGATCAATAGAATCGATCCTGTGTTTCGTGCCCATTTCAATGGTTGTGCTCAAAAGCAGGAGTGGGGAGGGGCTCAGCATCACACACAGGAGGTGAATCAGTTATTTGCACTACTGTTGTCCACCTGGCTAATTGGTGATAGTTAGGATTCTAGTTAATGTCATAGAATCA
The DNA here is from genome assembly GCF_000700745.2 of Antrostomus carolinensis. Classification (NCBI taxonomy): domain Eukaryota; kingdom Metazoa; phylum Chordata; class Aves; order Caprimulgiformes; family Caprimulgidae; genus Antrostomus; species Antrostomus carolinensis. The sequence goes on along the minus strand of NW_010300609.1, from coordinate 667 downwards.
TAGAATTGTTTGGTTGGAAAGACCTCTGAGATCATCGAGTCCAACTGTACCTGTCCACTACTGAACCATCTCTCTGAGCACCTCATCTACCTGTCTTTTAAATCCCTCCAGGGATGGGGACTCAACCACCTCCCTGGGCAGCCCATTCCAGTGTTTGAGAACCCTTTCAGTGAAGAAGTACTTCCTGACATCCAATCTGAACCTGCCCTGGAACAACTTAAGGCCATTGCCTCTTGTTCTATCACTAGTTACCTTGGAGAAAAGACACACAACCCCCTTGCTACTACCTCCTTTCAGGTAGTTGTAGACAGTGACAAGGTCTCCCCTCAGCCTCCTTTTCTCCAGGCTCAACAACCCCAGTTCCCTCAGCCACAAGGGAACTCAGCACACTTGTGCTCCAGACCCTTCCCCAGCTCCGTTGCCCTTCTCTGGACACGCTCCAGCACCTCCATGTCCTTCTTGGAGTCAGGGGCCCAACACTGAACCCAGCACTCGAGCTGCGGCCTCACCAAAGCTGAGTACAGGGGAAGGATGACTTCCCTGGTCCTACTGGCCACACTATTTCCGATACAAGCCAGGATGCCATTGGCCTTTCTGGCCACCTGAGCACTCTGCTGGCTCATGTCCAGCTGACTGTCAACCAACACCCCCAGGTCCCTTTCCACCA
>NW_010300608.1:21516-30747 GCF_000700745.2 Antrostomus carolinensis | reverse complement strand
TAATAATAATAATAATAATATACAAACAAGTTATACCCACCCACTGACCAATGCCCAGCCTATCCCTGACTAGCAATTCTTGAGGAGGGGAAACCTGAAACCACAGTCCCAGAAGAGCCAGAGGGCTTCTCGGCCTCATCTGTATGCTGAGCATGACATTGCATGATATTTGGGTTAGTTTCGCTTGCTGTGCTCCTTCACAGCTTCTTGCACACCTGCACACTAGCAAAACATTTGAAATTGCAAAGTCCTTCATTTCTTAGCAACAACCAAAAACATGAATATATTATCAACATTTTTCTCATAACAAATGCCGTACTAAATCAAATATTCTAGGTACTAAGAAGAAAATTAGCTCTGTCCCAGCTGAAACCAGGACAGTCTCTTTCATTTAAATTAACATGTGTCTGAAAGTTCTTGTTCTGTGCTCTCAGATGTTTACAGAGTTGGAGTGTAATTTATATACTATAGACGTATAATTTCTCCTTTACTTAGGAGAAAAGTGAAGAATGTAATTCTTGTTAATACAAATTATTTTATTCTTTATAGTTTAAAATAAGTATTTGCTTTTAACCAAAATATCAGGATCTACTCAGTTACTGTAATTAGTACCATGTCTTTCCAAATTCATTGAGCTTTTCTCCTAGTCAGCATTCAGGAATGTGAAAAGAATGTGAAAAGACATGAATTCAAGGACATTCATTCATGTCCTTGAATATAATAAACAGTGACATATTTATATAGAATAGTTTTCACCTGGCAGTACTAAAAATACTCTTGTACTTTCAATTTACTGAGTGAAGCGGACTGTATAGCATTTCTTCAGTCAGATACATCTACACCAAGGAAAAATTCATTAAATTAATTTACTGACGTTGCAGCTGTTACATGAAAATTCTCTATTTTTGCCATAGCAGGCTATTTATATATTTTTATCTAGTTTCTATTTATATTGCTTTGTATCTTTTATGTCATCCACATTTCATGTTAGCTTGAGCAAACTTTAAAATTGCATGTTGGATTAATGCAAGACTAGTGTCACTGCAAATGTATGATCCTACAGTAAACCAAATGCGTAATGCATTGGTGCTGATCACCTCAGATAATTGTTGGGTGTGTTTGGGGGTATTTTGGGGTTTGGTTTTTGTGTTTAATGCAACTTTTTTAACATTTTAGTCCTTACATGAGCTGAAAAAGGGAAAGTAATTTTAAGAGTTAATTATACTATTTTTGGTTTTCTTTTTAAATTAACTTCCAGATCAGAGGGCAAGTACATGTTTTTCCAACATAGTGAATGGCCGCTGTGCACAGGAGCTTCCTGGTAGGTTCACCAAAAGGCAGTGCTGCTGTGAGTCTGGCCGGTGCTGGGCCATCAGATCTGTTCCAGACATGTGTCCTGTCAGAGGATCTGGTAAGTGGCTTGTGCATTGATTGGTTTTCTCCTTCTTGCTGTCCATTCTAGTTGGGATGGAGGTCACTGGAATATTTTAAACTGTTTTAAAATGTAGGGTAAATGAAAAAAGAAAGTCAGGAATTACATTATTATTCATTCTTGTGTTTTTAATACCGATCTTGCCATCTGTGAACCATTTTTTTTTTGGTCCGTGATGGTTTGGGACTAGTTTTTTAACATCCTTTTGTTGACTTTGGAAGTAGTTCTTGGGAAATGGGAAAGATTTTGTGGTCAAGCTCAAAAAGGAAATGACTCTGAGGGTCCATAGTTCATTTTATTTAAAGGAACAGCTGCTTTCTTATTCCTTTAAATTTTGTGTTACTTTGAACTAGAAGTGCATCAGTATTTCATTTATTCTTTCAGCTCTGCTCACAAAACAATAGTCCACATCCCTAGTGAAATGTATTTTCAGTTTATCTATTACCAAGATCTCTGAGTGACCAGGGAGTTACAGTGCTGTTGGCAACACATCAACAAAAAGGTTTCAACAAATAATTGTAAATTACAGTATTTCCTTTTGTTATTTATAGCGTCCTTCCTTAAATAACACCTTTCACAATCATGGGATCTGCCTGAGATTAGGAAAGGGAGAGGGAACACATAACATCAAAGAAATGAAGAGCTAGTGTTCTGGTTTTTGTAGTGTACAAAGATCTGTATCTTCCTTATAAGCTGACTCTGAAGGACTGAATTACTTTGTGCTGTTCTGTGCATTCCTGTTTAACAGATGAACACCACAGACTTTGTGTGGATGGCGCTTCTGCTGGAGGTGGTTCCAGAGGTGGTGGGACAGGAGGAAACGGGTTCCTTCCTGCTGGGAATGGCAATGGCTATGGCTACGGCCCAGGAGGAGCAGGATTCATTCCCATCCCTAGAAGCAATGGTTTCTCCCCAGGTGTAGGTGGAGCAGGAGTAGGGACTGGTGGTCGAAGTCCCACTGGAAATGGCCCAGTAATTACAGGGCTAAGTAAGTACTTGCATTGTTGTGACTTGGGTTTTTTTCCTTTTTTCTGATTAGTTTTTAATCTGGAAATTATATGGTTTTAACACATAAAAATGTCTTTGTATTGAAGCACATTTAAGAGACCTCTGTTAATATATTCGCTCTTTTTTTAACAAGAGTTCAGATGTAGAGATTTTTTTCTTCACTTCAGTTCTAGAATCCTCGAGCCTGTGCTGTTCCTGCTGCTGATCTGTCTTGGTCAGCACTAATAAAACTCTAAATTTCTAAGTGTTTTCAAAAAAACACCAGGGTTTAAAACAAACTCTTCTCTTTCCTTGTTCTTCCAAATGTAAATCTTACCTGCAGGAACACTGCTTTGACAGAAAGCCCAAGATGATTAGTATTCTGAGGGGAGTCTCATATATGTAAAGTTGCTTGTAACATGTGTAAGTACATCTGTAGGATCAGAACCATAAAGTTAATAAAATGCAAGAAATATTATTAAGACAGGTACCCCAAAAATAGTAAACATATAGGAACAAACAGCTTCTACTTTCACCCGAATTGTGGTTTGTTCATAAGGCCACTGACAATCTCATCAGGCTATACACATAAATAGTAAATCTGTTTAAAATTAAAACTGTTTCATAGAATCTTAGAATGTTATGGATTGGAAAGGACCTTAAAGATCATCTAGTTCCAACCCCCCTGCCATCAGCAGGGACACCTTCCACTAGACCAGGTTGCTCACAGCCTCATCCAGCCTGGCCTTAAACACTTCCAGGGAGGGGCATCCACAGCTTCTCTGGGCAACCTGTTCCAGTGTCTGACCACCCTCACAGTGAAGAACTTCTTCCTAATATCTAATCTAAACCTGCCCTCTTTCAGTTTAAACCCATTTCCCCTTGTTCTTTCATGACCTGCCTTTGTAAAATGTCCCTCCCCAGCTTTCTTGCAGGCCCCTTTAGGTACTGGAAGGCTGCTATAAGGTCTCCCTGGAACCTTCTCTTCTCCAGGCTGAACAGCCCTGACTCTTCTCAGCCTGTCCTCATAGGAGAGGTGCTTTAGCCCTCGGATCATCCTCGTGGCCTCCTCTGGACTTGCTCCAGTAGGTCCATGTCCTTCTAGTGTTGGAGGCCCCAAGAACTGGATGCAGTGCTCCAGGTGGGGCCTTAGGAGAACGGAGTACAGGGGCAGAATCACCTCTCCCAACCTGCTGGCCACGCTTCTCTTGATGCAGCCCAGGATACAGTTATTGGCCTTCTGGGCTACAAGTGCACATTGCTGACTCATGTTGAGCTTCTTGTCCACCAGTATCCCCAAGTCCTTCTCTTCAGAGCTGCTCTTGATCCAGTGAAGGTTGTCTAATGTAGCTTTTGTTTCTGAGAGCTGTTTGTTTTTGTTTGTTTACTGTCATGTCAACAGATAGTGCTTGGAACAAATACTTGATTTGGTGGATATATTTACGTACCTGGTAACATACTTTCTGAAACCAAGTGTAATCTTCATATTTATTTCTGTTTGAAAATATGAATATTTGTCTCATATTTTGTTTTGCGTTTTTTTTTTTTTATTAGCAATACTCAATCAGACAATAGTCATCTGTAAGCACCATCCCAACCTTTGTTTGAATGGACGTTGTGTACCAACCCTCTCTAGTTACCGATGTGAATGCAACATGGGGTATAAGCAGGATGCAAATGGGGATTGTGTTGGTAAGTTCACATTTCTAAATCCATTATTCACTTTTAAAATGCTAGTGTTTTTCTGCTTTAAATCTGTTTTTTAGAAAAAAAAAAAAAGCATATTCTTTTTTCTCCACATATATTAATTTTAATGATACTGCTTTTGTGAAAGAGTGCAAAGACTATGATATTACTTACACTAGAATAATTTGAAATCTTAAAGAAAATTATCTGTTTCCTTAAAAAAAATTAAATCTTTAATCACAAATATTGGTATTTCATATTCTTGTACTTGATGGGTATTGTACATTTTTGTCTTGTACATTTTTTTTCACAGTCAGTAAAGTAAGTTCTGTTCAATGTTGTCTTTTGTTATGTTCATGTAGCTCCATTTTTGCTACAGCACTTAGTGCTGAATTATGTTAAAGATAACGAAGGGTAGAATTTTATGTTTTACCTACTTGTAAGAATGAATGACAGTTTGAAAGATACCAAATAATTTTAAAATGCATTAATTAACTTTTGGTTATATTTGCATTTCATATGCAAATAATGAATGATAACTTTTTATAACAAACTGTATTTGTGATTCTGCACTTTTAATCAGTTACTCTGGACTTCACTCTTGCTGTGTAAGGCTTTCCAGGTATTTCAGGGAATATGATGATCTTACAGGTCTTTTCCAACCAAGACAATTCTATGATTCTATGAAAAAACAAAATTTGGGGGTTCTTGTGTGGAGGATAATCCTGTATGCAGGATACAGCTTAGTAAATGTATAGGATCCAAAATGAAAAGGTTTGGTATTATTTCTGATGGAAGATTTGCAGACTGATTCTTTATAAAGAGATTTGAGATTTGTGAATGAGAGCTTGTTAGTGATAGGCTTTTCTCACTGAAACTGTGCTTTTAGAAACAATTTGTGGCATGCCTGTGGATTAGAGGAAAATACAGAAACAAAGGAATGCAAAAAATTGCAGCTACATGAATCCTGAGAAAAATCTTCTAACCTAAGATTAAGTTTATAGTATGCAAGTGAGAATAGTGCAAGCAGATTTTGACATACATGTAGCAGAGTGGGTGTCAACCACAAGCTGAGCTGGAAACACTGCATCTCCCAATTCCAAATTCTTCCACCTCCCACTGAATTAGAAACTGGAGTATAAGGACTTGCCTGGCTTGGCACCCTGCCTCCTAGAAAAATGAACTGTGACAACCGTTGAATAGTACTTTTCCTTTGATGTCCCTGTTTCTTACCATGTTTAACCTCTCTGTTTTCCTTTGTCAAATGGAGTTGATATACTGCACCTAAAAGTTTGCAAGTTCCTTTAGCTACGCCATTCTCTTGAGCCAGAGAGGTCAGTTACAGACACATTGTTCCTGACAACTGTCTGTACACGCTCTTGTTAAGCAATGTCAGTTGATAGAGATTCCACCACTTCCCCAGGCACTTGCCATGCACCAGTTGTCAAACTCCCAGAAAGTTTTCAGAACATTTAATCTAATTAAACACTATTTTGCAAAAAAATTTCAGCTCATTGTTTCTTGTCTTATGCACAGTATGTAAGGACAGCAGTTCGATACCTTTCTCTTTGCACTTTTGAGTACATGAAGACTGTTCCAGTTCTTCTTTCAAGTTGTCCTTTATGATATAGCAAACCCAACTCTTTCAACTTTTTTTCTGTGGGTGAGAGTTTTCTGTACCTCTGATCTCTGGCTGGGAAACATGAGAGGCTTAGTCTCTTGCTGCACCCTTGGGCCTCAGGAGCTCTACATGCATTGTAAGTGGGGAGTGAGAGTTTTACTATAAATCTGTCTTGCATTGCTATTCTTTCTTTATAATGTATGGAGAACCCTGGCACTTTTGTTCCCAACACTAGATTATGCATTCATAGAATCATAGAATGATTTGGGTTGGAAGAGATCTTAAAGATCGTCTAGTTCCAACCCCCCTGCCATCAGCAGGGACACCCCCCACTAGATCAGGTTGCTCAAAGCCTCATCCAGCCTGGCCTTAAACACTTCCAGGGAGGGGGCATCCACAACTTCTCTGGGCAACCTGTTCCAGTGTCTGACCACCCTCACAGTGAAGAACTTCTTCCTAATATCTAATCTAAACCTCCCCTCTTTCAGTTTAAAGCCATTTCCCCTTGTTCTGTCATTAACTGCCCTTGTAAAAAGTCCCTCCCCAGCTTTCTTGTAGGCCCCTTCAGGTACTGGGAGGCCGCTATAAGGTCTCCCTGGAGCCTTCTCTTTTTCAGGCTGAACAGCCCCAACTCTCTCAGCCTGTTCTCATAGGAGAGGTGCTCCAGCCCTCGGATCATCCCTGTGGCCTCCTCTGGACTCGTTCTAACTGGTCCATGTCTTTCTTGTGATGAGGGCTCCAGAACTGGATGCAGTGCTCCAGGTGGGACCTTACAAGAGCGGAGTACAGGGGCAGAATCACCTCCCATGGAGGTGATGCTGAAATCAGTAATATTTTTAACTGTGATAGACCTTAGCTCTTGAGGAACTGACTTTAAATGTGCTCAGCATCTTCTGAAAGCTGGCATATTGAACTAAGGTTTCTTGATGAAATCTAGTTCACAGCTTTTATTCATATTCTTTGTTGGGGAGCAAGTTGCAAAATACCATCTGAAGCACACAGATGTTTGTTATCTATTCAATAACACACAATATATTTATTACATTTTTATTGTTTTTGCTTTCTAAGTTCAAATGAAGAAATAAAGATGAGTAATGATAAAAACTGAATATATGGTTATTCCAAAGCTAGCAGCTGGAAAAAGTGAAAGGCCTTTCTAAACTGTACTTTTTGAGGCAACAATCCCGGGTTTAACTCATTAAAAAACAATGATAAATAACATCATGGTAGAACATGATTATGATAAAAGCTTGTTCATGCTTATAAAGAATTATTCTGCATGAAGAAATATATTGAAAGAGCACATAGCTGTAAAAATTGAGCCTGCATACCATGGAAAGGCACAGTGTCACCTGTCCCTAAAATTATTTCCTATTAAGGTAAGACAGATTTGAGCTACTTTGTGCTTCATATCAGCAGATAGCATAAAGGTGGCATATGACTAAGTGGCAGTTCACTGTGAGATTTGATTGCTGTTAAACTCACAAAGCCCTTTTTTTAATTTGTGAAGCATGGAAAATAAATTACAAAGCCGAGGTAAAAATTAGTATGGTTTTATACTATTACAAGCATTTGATTATTAGTCAAATGCATGTATTGATAGTGCGGCATATGTAAGTTAAGAGTCTAGGAAAAAATTAAAATAAAGTAAAACCAAAGGAAATCTTAATGCAGGTGGTAAGATTAACTCCTAAATAAGAGATAACTCCAGATTAAATACTAGGAATTAATAATACTGGGAAATTTTAGGTAAATAGATAAAGCAAAGGCCTCACCTGGGCTTGGCTAACCTGTTAGACTGAAACTGAACACCATTTTCAGTAATGACTGGCACAAAAGAAATTGTGCCTTTGGCTCCTTTTTGGCTTCCCAGCCTAAATGACCAGGTATTAATGTATTAATTTAATATGAGAGTGGCTTTTGGGATTAGTCCAGAACAGGATTTAAACTCTGTGGTTGAGCCTGTTGTGAAATGCTTCATTTGCTCTGTCTTTGTGCCCTTTTATACTTTGGTTGCAGCAAGTAAATCTGTATGGATTTAATTTAAACTTTTTTATTTTTCAATTCTCATTGAAGAAATCATGCATGAAAAAATGAAGTAGGACAACCATCTGTGGTTTAAAAGGCCCACCAGATTTACATGTCTGGGTGCTGAACTGGTTGACAGAAAGATACCATGTGTTCCTAAGAGCTGGCTGGGATTCTGTCCCTTTGTCTCTGTAGGGTCATCCCGTAGGCCACCAGGCTTGCTGTTCACCCTCCACTCCAGGCTTGTGATAATAGTGATATTGTATTTGATTTTCAGTTTGAGGTTAAAGTGTCTGAAAACCGTGAGACTAGATTGATAAGTCCATGAAAAAAAAAAAAATATATATACATGTTGTCCTGTTAAATTCTCTAACACACAGTTATGTGCTCAGGAAAAAGGCGTGTTCACTTAGTGAACTTAAGTCTCGGCTTTGTAATGCACACCTCAGCATGAAGTAGCAATCTGAAAACTGAGGCAATTTTGTATACACTGGGATCAAAATAAAAATTTCAGCTGGTTTAACAAAAGCAGAACATGCTGTGCCAGCTACAGTAATGCCCTAGATTGACAGGGGGGGAAAAACCCAATAATGGCTTCCAGCAAGTTTAAGTGTCATTTTGACTATTTTTTTCTGTGTGAAATAAATAAATCATTACTAATTATTTTGACAGTTCAGTGGTTTGTCTTTTGAGTAGCTGCTTGAATTCAGAAGACTCTGTATAAGAGAGTATACTTTATGAATATTTTATCTTAGATAACACAGCTTTGTTTCACAGTTATTTTCTAATTGTATTTTAAAGAAGTAGCCAGAGTATCTTAAGTGCCATACTGAATTGATGATTTGTGAATGGTAGTAGCTATAAATCACACTGAAAGTTGTCTTTGAAATGTAGGCAGGAATTTAACTGCATGGAATTTCTGTGTATACTGATACATATTCAATGACATTAAAGGGTTGCTTGAATCTAACTTGGATGCTTCTTATTACGGAAAGAAGTCTTGGGACATTGTGAACAGTTACATTTCACTGCATGGAGTAATGGTAATCATCATAGAATCACAGAATGTTGTGAGTTGGAAGGGACCCACGACGATCATTGAGTCCAACTCTTGCCCTAGCATAGGACAATCCCAAGATTCAGACCATGTGTCTGAGGGCCTTGGCCAAATGCTTTTGGAATATTGTCAGGCTTGGTGCCATGAGCACCTCCCTGGGGAGCCTGTTCCAGTGCTCCACCACCCCCTACCTGAAGAACCTTTTCCTAATGTCCAACCTAAACTTGCCCTGGCACATCTTCCTGCCATTTCCCCTGGTCCTATCATTGGTCACCAGAGAGAAGAGATCAGCGCCTGCCCCTCCTCTTCCCCTTGGGAGGAAGTTCTAGACTGTAGTGGGATCCCATCTCATTCTCCTCTTCTCCAGGCTGAACAAACCAAGTGACTTCAACCTCTCCTCATACGGCTTCCCCCCTCAAA
>NW_010300608.1:20441-21491 GCF_000700745.2 Antrostomus carolinensis | reverse complement strand
TATATCCTTTTTATACTGTGGCACCCAAAACTGCCCCCAGTACTGGAGGTGAGGCCGCACCAGTGCAGAGTAGAGTGGGACAATCACCTCCCTCGACCGGCTCACAGTGCAGTGCTTGATGCACCCCAGGACACGGTTGGCCCTCTTGGCAGCCAGGACACACTGTTGGCTCATGTTCAACTTGCCATCAACCAGAACCCCCAGATCTCTCTCTGCAGGGCTGCTCTCCAGCCTCTCGTTCCCCAGGCTGTGTGTGTCCAGGATTGCTGTGTCCCAGGTGCAAAATCCAGCACTTGCCCTTGTTAAAATTCATACAGTTGGTGATTGCCCAGCTCTCTAGTTTATCTACATCTCTCTGCAGGGCTGCTCTGCCCTTGAGAGTGTCCACAGGGACATGTATTATGGTGCTCTCATGATGGAACGTGCCTAATGGGTCAAGGACCATAAGTGTCCCAAGTGGTCTGACACTCAATGCTCAGTCCTTTTCCCCAAACTGATAGACAGTTGTAATATTATTACCTTTCCTTATTTCATTGTGTTTATAAAAACTCTGGATAAAACTGTAGAGACTTTGAAAGTGGCAGCAAGCCTGTAACTGTGATGTGTTGAATTTTAGTTATTTTGTGAATACAAATCTCCATATTCTAAATTTTGTAAAATGTCTTTGACTCATCACAATAAGTCTTAAGGGGGTTTTAGAAGTTCCATACTGTGTTTGGTGAAATTCTGACAGGTGTTACAGGCGGAACACTAAAAGGTGGAGATAAACATCATGTAAGTGGTGAAAGGCAAATATTTGACACTGAAGAGGGGTGAACTGGGAGACAGAATAAATAGGTTAAATATCTCTGTCTCAGATGTTTCCTGTTTATACTACTGGAATATGCATGCTTGCCATGCAAACTCAAAGCCAACAACTCCTTTATATTAACATATATTTGCCATTTCCCTCTTTTATCAGAGCTTATAAAAACAAGAGCATCTTAAGATGCATATTTTATATGGAAAACCTCTGATGCACATGGCTTTGGAAGGATTTTCAAGGCTTAA